>NC_042983.1:33721596-33816596 GCF_901001165.1 Salmo trutta | reverse complement strand
AACAGTAGCATTGACTCCAGTGATGTAACAGTAGCATTGACTCCAGTGATGTAACAGTAGCATGGACTCCAGTGATGTAACAGTAGCATTGACTCCAGTGATGTAACAGTAGCATGGACTCCAGTGATGTAACAGTAGCATGGACTCCAGTGATGTAACAGTAGCATTGACTCCAGTGATGTAACAGTAGCATGGACTCCAGTGATGTAACAGTAGCATGGACTCCAGTGATGTAACAGTAGCATGGACTCCAGTGATGTAACAGTAGCATTGACTCCAGTGATGTAACAGTAGCATTGACTCCAGTGATGTAACAGTAGCATGGACTCCAGTGATGTAACAGTAGCATTGACTCCAGTGATGTAACAGTAGCATTGACTCCAGTGATGTAACAGTAGCATTGACTCCAGTGATGTAACAGTAGCATTGACTCCAGTGATGTAACAGTAGCATTGACTCCAGTGATGTAACAGTAGCATGGACTCCAGTGATGTAACAGTAGCATTGACTCCAGTGATGTAACAGTAGCATTGACTCCAGTGATGTAACAGTAGCATGGACTCCAGTGATGTAACAGTAGCATTGACTCCAGTGATGTAACAGTAGCATTGACTCCAGTAATGTAACAGTAGCATTGACTCCAGTGATGTAACAGTAGCATGGACTCCAGTGATGTAACAGTAGCATTGACTCCAGTTGTGTCTCACGTCCTTCAACATTATAAACAGACGGCTGATGTAGCAGTGCTGTAATGCATCACAGAACAGCCACTACACTAGGGACAAAGAGTCCATACTCCTAGTAGTGGAACACAGACACTATTCATTAGAGAGAGTAGGAGTGCTGATCCTGGATATGTCCATACAACATTATTCATTATGATATTAAAGGCTAAACTGATCCTAGATCAGCCCTCCTACTGTGAGACACTTTGTGGATACAGACCCTGATGAGAAGTGTGAGGGTAGGTGGGCCCAGTACACACCGGCAGACTGTACACTCCCTATTAGACTAGGCTGATCTGTGTTTTACAGTGCGGGATGGAACATGAGCAGCACAGAGCGCCATGTCATTGTCACGTCTGTGTGAAAGTCCTTCCTCCCCCCCAACCAACCCGTAGATGCCTCAAAGTCCCAATCTAATATCACAGTCATCAGCTTGTCACAGTGGACCGTCAGCTTGTCACAGTGGACCATCCGCTTGTCACAGAGGACCGTACGCCTGCCGCTCGCAACCTATTCCCTCCTGAATGTCAGCTTCGGAAGGAAAATGTCACACCATGGACTTGTTACACCACAGAGCACTAGAATAGCCCCTCCACCCACAGGAGTAGTAGAAGCCGTACGCAACCACTTTAAACAGGTTCCCTCAAGATTAACCAGGGAAGAATAGCGAACAGGTCTGGCAACAATAGGTTAACAATCACTTATACTGGAGCTATTTAGTCCAGCTGCCTACAGCTGCAGCCGGCTGTACATCAAAGTGACTGTGGGTTGTACTTTTAATACATCCTGGTAGGTCAGTTGAATTAAAGTGGGAGTGTATAGAGATAAATGAAACCTATTAGGACACTAAGGAGTACTATATCACCCAGCTGATAAGACTTCCTCAGGAACATCTTCCCCAGGATGAAGACAGGGAGGCTCTACACACAACTAGTAGTTAGACACACTCTCAAACACACACTCTCAAACACACACACACACACTCTCACACAGACACACACAGACACACACACTCTCACACAGACACAGACACACAGACACACACACACACACACACACACACACACACACACACACACACACACACACACACACACACACACACACAATCAACGCATGGTTGAAAAGCTTTCCTCTAGCAGAAAAGGGCCCGTGAGAGCAGCAAAGTCAACCTTTTAAAACTGGAGGTGTCAGTCAAGGGCCTTTTTTCTGGTGCTAGCCAAAAGGGCTAATCCCTGAGTATGGGGTTCTCCAAGAGGCCAGGAGAAGGTGCAGGGTCCATGGAAAACACTAAGCACATGACTTTAACAACCCAGTCAAAACACCAAGGCTCCACAAAACTGACGGTGTTTTCACACTTTTCCAGAGAGAGAGAGAGAGAGAGAGCAAACGTTTGACCCTGTATTCATGCTCATATTCCCTTCAACTCTTGATGCAGAGGTATTCAGATAAAGTGTGTATTTACAATGACACAAACTGTATTTATATGCTATGGGTCACAAAACAGCCTCACATTAAGCCATTATTGGCCCACTAAATCAACACGTAGGCATCTTCACACACTACAACTGTTCTTTGCTGAGAGAAGTAGAGGACACAAAATATTCAGCTGAACAGACCAATACTACTGCCTATAATCTCATGTGCGAGAAAGAACCAGAGGTTGTCTGATGCCATACTCACTGCCTGTAGAGAGAGGGAGGGAGGGAGAGACAGAAAGAGTGAGACAGAAAGAGAGAGAAAGAGCGAGAGAGAGGGAGACAGAGACAGAAAGAGTGAGACATACAGAGCGAGAGAGAGGGAGAGAGAGAGAGAGAGAAAGAGTGAGACAGAAAGAGCGAGAGGGAGAGAGAGACAGAAAGAGCAAGTGAGTTAGAGAGACAGAAAGAGCGCAAGAGAGAGAGAGTGCAACTAGTGCAACATTTCAATTGGCTATATTAAAACTGTTTAATTTGATCCTGAGTGTAGGTTATTTCCCTGACATCTGGAATCAAGGACTCAGAACCCCAATCTTTAAGAACGGAGACAAATTTGACCCTAACAATTACTGAGGGATTTGTGTGAACAGTAACCTGGGGAAGGTTTTCTGTAGTATTATAAATGTAAGAGTTCTAAACTTCCTTAATAAGGAAGTTTTGAGTAAAAGCCAAATTGGATTTATAGCAAAACATTGCACGACTGATCATATTTACACCCTACACACCCTGATACATAAACATGTCCACCAAAATAATACCAAAATATACGCATGCTTTATCGACTTCCAAAAAGCATTTGATTCTATTTGGCATACAGGACTGTTCTACAAAGTTATTGAAAGTGGTGTAGGGGGTAAAACATATGACGTAATTAAATCAATGTATACTGGCAATACGTGCAGCATTAAAATTGTCAAGAAAATAACAATTCTTTAACCAGGGGCAGGGCCTTTGCCAGGGTTGCAATCTGAACCCTGCACTCTTCAATATTTACATCAACGAATTGGCCACTATTCTAGAAAAATCCTCAGCTCCTGGTGTTAGTCGCCACAATTCAGAGGTTAAATACCTACTCTTTGCAGATAACCTATGCCTGCTGTCACCCACAGCACATGGCCTACAGCAGAGCCTGGACCTGCTAGAGCAGTACTGCCAGACCTGGGCCCTGGCAGTAAACGCCAAAAATACTAAAATAATGATTTTCCAGAGAAGATCCAGATCTCAGGCAATTACACCAAAGTTCTCAATTGGTACAAAATATATAGAGTACTACACACACTACAATTACTTAAAATTACTTAAAAATAAGCTCAACTGGACACCTTAATGATGCAGTGAATGAACTGAGAGAGAAAGCACGCAGGGCATTCTACGCCATTAAAAAACACATTCAAATTGAAACACCTATTAAAATTTGGCTAAAACTAATTGAATGTGTCATTGAACCAATTGCACTTTATGGCAGCGAGGTGTTGGGTTCACTTGCAAACAAGATTTCATCAAATGGGACAAACACCCCATTGAAATCCTGCATGCAGAGTTCTGTAAGATTATTCTAAATGTTCAGAGGAAAACTACAAACAATGCATGCATGGCAGAATTAGGCCAATATCCACTAATAATAAAAACTCAAAAAAGAGCAATTAAGTTTTGGAAACATCTCAAATACAGTGACCCCCTCTCATATCATTACCAAGCCCTGCAATGCCAAGAGCTGAGCAAAGAAAAGAGTCCCCTCATCCAGCTGGTCCTGGGGCTGAGTTCACAAACCTGTTCTACTAACACACTGAAGCCTCAGGACCAGAACATCCAATCAATCAGAATAAAACAAATTACAACACAGTCAAAACAAAACTACATTGCTTATTGGGAAACACAAGCACAAGGCAAAATGCAGTGCTATCTGGCCCTAAATCGACAGTACACCATGGCAAACTATTTGACCATGGTTACTGATCAAAACCTTAGAAAACCCTTGACAAAGTACAGGCTCAGTGAGCACAGCCTTGCCATTGAGAAGGGTAGACACAGGAAAACCTGTCTCCCAGTAGAGGAAAGGCTGTGCAACCACTGCACAACAGCAGAACCTGAGAAAAAGCTGCATTTCCTGACAAAATGTCAAAAACATAAAACAACTAGAGTGTCATTTCCCAAAATAATTTGAAACACTTATTCAAGGTTTCTAAGATCTCTCTGATGAGAGTAGGCTACCCATCCTGTTGAGGACGTAGAGAGCTGTGGGTTGACAGCGCACTACATTACTGCCTGCCATAAGTTGAGGGACCGTGTCTGACAGACCAATCCAGCTGCACATGTCCTCTATTGTATGCCTATTGTTCAATGTATGGTTATTTTGACCCTTGGTTATTGTTGGTACTGTTGTCCAGTTGACAACTTTGATTCTTATTATTTTAATATTGTAAATATCCAAAGTAAGCTTGGCAATATGTACATTGTTACGTCATGCCAATCAAGCATATTTAATTGAATTGAGAGAGACAGAAAGAGCGAACGAGAGAGAGAAAGAGAGACAGAAAGAGCGAGCGAGCGCGAGAGAGAGAGAAAGAGGGAGAGAGAGAGAGAGAAAGAGCGAGACAGAAAGAGAGAGGGAGAGAGAGAGAGAAAGAGCGAGACAGAAAGAGAGAGGGAGAGAGAGAGAGAAAGCGTGAGACAGAAAGAGAGGGACAGAGAGAGAAAGAGCGAGACAGAAAGAGCGAACGAGAGAGAGAAAGAGAGACAGAAAGAGCGAGCGCGAGAGAGAGAGACAGAAAGAGCGAGCACGAGAGAGAGAGAAAGAGGGAGAGAGAGAGAGAGAAAGAGCGAGACAGAAAGAGAGAGGGAGAGAGAGAGAAAGAGAGAGGGAGAGAGACAGAAAGAGAGAGGGAGAGAGAGAGAAAGAGGGAGAGAGAGAGAAAGAGCGAGACAGAAAGAGAGAGGGAGAGAGAGAGAAAGAGAGAGGGAGAGAGACAGAAAGAGCGAGACAGAAAGAGAGAGGGAGAGAGAGAGAAAGCGTGAGACAGAAAGAGAGGGACAGAGAGAGAGAAAGAGCGAGACAGAAAGAGAGAGGGAGAGAGAGAGAAAGAGCGAGACAGAAAGAGAGAGGGAGAGAGAGAGTGTGAGAGACAGAAAGAGCAAGAGAGAGACAAAGAGCGAAAGAGAGAGAGACAGAAAGAGCGAGAGACAGAGTTGTGTGACTCACCCTCCTCAACTTTTCAACTCTCAAGTTCACACAGTACCTCTGCAAACTCCTAAAGATTAAAACAGTAGAACAACTTCATCCTTCCATTGCTATGCATGTGGGGGCTAAAGAAGTGGTCAGTTAGACTAGTGTTTAAGGGCTACCAAAGCCTCAGAACTGTGGTTAGCCACATGCTAAGTTCTTCTTAGGGCTCACCTAGACCTACAGTATATGGTGAACAAGGAAGCTGTTCAATGCTAGGGTGGGCTATGGCCTATAGCTAGGCTAGCAGTTAGCTAGCGGTGTGCTGCTTGAGGTTAGCCTGGGGGTAGCGATAGCTTTGCGATGCCTTGAGCAAACCTCCAGTTGTGCTTCCATGACTCATACCTCCAGGATACAGGAGAGCTGTTTTCATCTGTCCTCGACAGTATGTGGAACATGCGGAAATACTTGTTGAGATTTTGCTGTCACTTGTGCCCTTTACGTTCACACCACAGCATCTGGACGCAATCAGCCAGGGTTAGGAACAGGGTAAGCGCTATCTGGGATCCTTAGGATGTCCCTACCCCCCTAAACCCTAACCCCTACCCTAACCTTCATCATAACCCTTACCTAACCTTAACAATTTAACATTTCAACTTCAATTGTGTGTCGTCCAAGTTGGATTTCCCAAGGAACCTGGACAGCAAAGGCCTTAGGAACATGGGAGTGGGGTGCGGGGGGGGGACAAAGAGAGAGAAGGAGGAGATGATCCACAGACAGAGGATGTGGACTATATGACAGACTAAAGCTGAGTGTATAAAAAAGGAAGTAGAAACATTTGTCTACTGTGGAAGTCATAGCCCATGACTATTTCCCAAAACACACAGACAAGACAAGTAGGCTGAGTCACTAGACAAGAGAGTGGCTCAGTTGGTAGAGCATGGTGTTTGCAACGCCAGGGTTGTGGGTTCGATTCCCACGGGGGACCAGTACGGGAAAAACATTTATGAAATGTATGCATTCACTACTGTAAGTCGCTCTGGATAAGAGCCTCTGCTAAATGACTAAAATGTAAAATGTAAAAATGTACATCACTAGGCAGGAGCACATCAACAGCCCACCCTTTTCCTTTACTCTGAAACAGCACTGTGGACAAACTTCTAGCCTTCTCCCTCACATAATAGCCTATATTCTCCTTTTCATGTCTTTACAGCAATGTCATTTATACAGACTATAAGAAGCGAAGAGGCCTCGACAAACTAAATGCAGTTTCTGACAATCTCCATGTCCCCCCCTGAAACAGTTCCCTGACCCCTCCCATGCCCCCTACAGTAAAATACAGTGTTTGGCGCTTTAAGCTGTTTCCTGTCACAAAGCCAGCTAATCGCGGGACTTTTGTAGCACCACATGGTATTTCCGCCCGTGACGTTGAGTGGGGAAGGGAAGACGAAGAAGGGAACAGCAGGACAAAAAAAATGGCGTTTTAATCAGGTTTATTTATCGGGATGATGGGGACAGTGGGTTGAAATAACAGACGAGCCCGCAGTTAGCTGCAAGCTAAGCCATCTCTCGCCGAGATAAATACTCCCCCATTCCTTTCCATTCCAGTCTCTCTATATGCTAGTGCTGCTGCTCCAGCCTCCATCTAAACACCAGCAATAATAAAGACAATTATTTAGGGCTTTGATAATTATGTGTCAAAGGCAGAGAAAGCCAGTGGATAATTGGGTGAAAACTGAATGGTAATCCACAACGGAATTCCCCAGGGGGACAGACAGAGCTGGGAAAGGATATGTGAGGGATAGAGAGAAAGGGAAATAAACGAGGCATTTTAAGGGAGCACACGAACCACCAAATCATCAAGATAGCGAACGGCTACAATTACAAGGGAGAGCGGATGGAGTCTTGGCGGCCGAGCGAGAGAAGAGAGAAAAGCACCCTGGGTCTTTGAAGACGATGGCATTGTTTGCCACCAGATCGAGGGCCTAATGCGCCCTAACTGCTGCCAACAGCGGAGGATAATCTCGGACTACCTACGGCGTACTGGAGCGCTGCTTATATATTTGATTGATTAACTGTCCAACTGCTGCCAGTGAGAGAGAGGACTGCATCAGCAGCATGGGTGTGCACACAAACACACACATACTTACGAAAAGAAACACACACACAAACAAACACTCATTCACACACACACACACACACACACACACACACACACACACACACACACACACACACACACACACACACACACACACACACACACACACACACACACACATAGGACAACAGCTTGTAGGCTCCTGTGAAGCGGCCGCTGGCCAACCAAACATAAACCCTGACATGTGTTGTGACAACCATAGGCAGATTTGACATAAATCAATGAGGGTAGCTGGAGACATTAAAGCCATAATCAAACACTGGCAACTTGATAATCCCAGTCTGGGTTTGACTGGACAGAACACTAAGGCGCCGTGGAGCCTGCTAGAATAGAGGAGTGGCGGGAAGGGGGGGTGGGGAGTAGTTTTGCTCTGTTTCCTGTATTGACAGCCTATGAGGTGAATCAGAAAGCTGGCCAGAGCCACAATGTCCGCTGCTAGCCTCACTATGCGCTGACCTCTTCTGAACTGGCCTGACCCTCTACCCAGTAAAGGGGGATGGGGGGTGATGGCGGTCCTACGGCTGGGTCTGGGGGTGCCCGGGTCAGCCCTGGGCCCCTCTGGTCGTCACCCCTGGCCTAGCTGTGAAAACACAGGCAGCTGGCCCCAATCTCTGACACCTTCCACAGGAAGAGACAACATAAGGACTTTCCCCTGCTTTGATGCCCCGGCCCGGGCCCCCTAGGTCCCCTCAGCTCCCTGGCATCCTTTGTCTTCACAGCAGGAAGGAAGGAAGCCCTCTCCAGCAGGGGGACACAGGGCCATGGGGAGCAAGTATGTGTGTGTATGTGTGTGTGTGTGTGTGCCCGCGCACAGGTCAAAAAAGCACTATGGTCACATGTATTCAGGGCTCTTACTCTCCTGGCCCTCCATTTAGTGACCCCTGGCCCTCCATTTAGTGACCCCTGGCGGTGCTGTGATTTAGCAGAGCTGGAGAGGAGACCGACAAACGGACAGACCGACCAGGAGAGTGCCGCAATAACGTCCTCCTCCATTTCCTCAGACAGAGCAGGCTGCCACGTGCAGCGGAGGGCGGGGGATTCGTGGGGAAGGGGAGCGGGATCCAAGGGCGAGGGGGGTATCGCATGCGTTGGTGAGTGACAGCGCCGGACACGGGGCAGTTGGGGAGGGACTCTCCACACACACGTCAGCGGGGGCCGACAGGAAAGGGAAGCCCACTAAATATTTACTGACACAGCAGTTCCTCAAAATGGCGGTGGGCTCCTGTAAACAAAAAGGAGAGGATGAGGAGCGGCGTGCCAGGAAATGAGGCGGCCGCGGCAGCATCCCACCGCTTGTGGAAAACAAGAAAAAAAAGGAGTGAGGGAGGGAGGGAGGGACAGGGGGAGATGGAGGGGGACATGGAGGGGAGGGGGACACAGAAGGAAGGGAGAGGGGGAGACGGAGGGAAGGGAGAGGGGGAGACGGAGGGAAGGGAGAGGGGGAGACAGAGGGGAGGGAGAGGGGGAGAAGGAGGGGAGGGAGAGGGGGAGACGAAGGGGAGGGAGAGGGGGATACAGAGGGGAGGGAGAGGGGGAGACGGAGGGGAGGGAGAGGGGGAGACGGAGGGGGACACAGAAGGAAGGGAGAGGGGGAGACGGAGGGGAGGGAGAGGGGGAGACAGAGGGGAGGGTAGGGGGAGAGATGGAGAGGGAGGGGAGGGAGAGGGGGAGACGGAGGGGAGGGAAAGGGAGAGGGGGAGACAGAGGGGAAGGAGATGGAGAGAGGGAGTGGAGGGAGAGGGGGAGACGTAGGGGAGGGAGAGGGAGAGACGGAGGGGAGAGGGAATGGGAGACGGAGGGAAGGGAGAGGGGGAGATGGAGGGGAGGGAGAAAGGGAGACGGAGGGGAGACAGAGGGGGAGACGGAGGGGAGACAGAGGGGAGGGGGAGAGGAGGGAAAGGGGGAGTGGAGGGAGAGGGGAGGGAGAGACGAAGGGGAGGGAGAGGGGGAGATGGAGGGGAGGGAGAGGGGGAGACGGAGGGAAGGGGGAGACGGAGGGGAGACAGAGTGGAGGGGGAGGGGGAGACGGAGGGGAGGGAAGGGGGAGACGGAGGGGATGGGAGAGAGAGAGGGAGACGGAGGGGAGACGGAGGGGAGGGAGAGGGGAGACGGAGGGGAGGGAGAGGGGGAGAGGGGAGACGGAGGGGAGGGAGAGGGGGAGTGTAGGGAGAGGGGGAGAGGGGAGACGGAGGGGAGGGAGAGGGGGAGTGTAGGGAGAGGGGGAGAGGGGAGACGGAGGGGAGGGAGATAAGATGGAAAGGAGAGGTTTATGTGGTGTTCATAGAAAGGGAGTGTTCCTACACAATGGTGCACTAGTGCAAAAAAACCTGACCAGTGGAAACAATGGTATCTTTTGCTTACAAGCCTCTTGTAGGTCTCTCTCAGTGTGTGTGTGTGTTTGAGTGGGTGTGTATGTGTTTTTGAGTGGGTGCGTGTGTGTGTTTGAGTGGGTGCGCGTGTGTGTCTGAGTGGGTGTGTGCGTGTGTGTGTTTGAGTGGGTGCGTGCGTGCGTGCGTTTGAGTGGGTGCGCGTGTGTGTCTGAGTGGGTGCGTGCACATGTGTGATTGAGCGGGTGCGTGTGTGTGTTTGAGTGGGTGCGCGTGTGTGTCTGAGTGGGTGTGTGCGCGTGTGTGTTTGAGTGGGTGCGTGCGTTTGAGTGGGTGCGCGTGTCTGAGTGGGTGCGTGCACATGTGTGATTGAGCGGGTGCGTGCGTGCGTGTGTTTGAGTGGGTGCGTGCGTGTGTGTCTTTGAGTGGGTGCGTGCGTGCGCATGTATGTTTGAGTGGGTGCGTGTGTTTGAGTGGGTGCATGTGTGTGTGTGGGTGCGTGTGTGTGTGTGTTTGAGTCTAACATTAACACGTTCTGGCTAAATAAATACATCTTCTATACTTCCTCAATATTCTAAGATCTGTTCTTCCATCGGTATATTGTTGTATTACTTCAGTCACAACGGTCTCAATAATAACGATTCACTGAAATAATTGACATCAGAGAAAGCCAGAGTAATTACTTATAGCCCAAACCACAGCAACAGCAGAAGAGGACATTTCCAGGTATTTTCATATCTTCTTATTCACCAGCTTCTCTTCAATTCATTTCCCATTAACATCTGCACAGGTATTAACTGTCAACTTTTTAAATAAATTAGCAAATGGTCCACTTTTGTCAATAACAGAATCTATTCTCCTAGAATACCCACACTCTGAAAACCAAACACCTTGCAACATATTAACCAGGATCATGTTCACATTCCCATGACATTGACACTGTTAGGAAGAAGAAATGATAAGGGTTCATACTAATATACAGCATTAGCAACTAACTCTTCAATTTGGGTTTTGTGTTTAGGAACATTAATTAAAGGAATTCCACCTACCACAAATGTTTAATTAGGAGGCATTCCTTAACTCAGTGAAATTACAGCCCGGGTGCAGCTAATTCAGGTCTATGGTTAATTAGGAGATATCTTACTTAAGAAAAGCGAGTCCGAGCTAACGTACAATGACAACATCTTCATCACTACCAAATTGACAGCATGGTGGTAAGAATAGCCTCCTGGTCTACAGAGTGAAATGAGAAGTTATTTTAACACGCTGTGGATATTGAGGAGGCTTTGCCGTCTCTCTTTTTCTCCATCTCCCCACCCTACGGCAGTGCGGTAAAATAGAAACCTACCCTCAATATGTTCTCTCACAGTGCTGGGACTGGCCCATTAAATTTTCCTTCCCATGTGTCATCTTGCACATTTCCTCCATGAAATGTTCATATAATTAAACTTTCTTAATGATTTATAAGATATAATAATAGCCGTAAGTAATTCAGAGTAGGTTAAACTGACACCCTTTAAGTGCACGCAGGGGATGACCCTGTTTTAACATCGTTTTGGATGGTTGACTGCCGGCAGGAGAGCAGGATGGATGGATAAAGAGAGGGAGGGAGGGGAGAGAGTGAGGTGTCGTAACTCAGGGTGATAGTGACATGTAGGACAACCCAGGGAGGGAGCTGAGGGTCCACCTCACACAGACAGACAGACGGACGGACAGACAGACACGGGTCAGTGTGCTACCAGTGGCACACAGCCACACGCTTGCTCTCTGCTGCCTCTCTCACGGTGAAGCTGAAATGATTGCCACTTAGGAAATCAGTGTGTTTTCACACCACACACTACTCTGCCAAAGCTAACGTGTTAAATATCCACCACACGGCAATGCTACTGCAGCCCTGTCCATCTCCAGTCACAGCACACACTGTGCTGCTCTCTTCACAAGATAGACAAGTAAAATGTCACTGAAATGAACAGTATCACTGTCAACTGTCAGTACAAAAGTATCCCAAACTAAGACTAAAAACGATAAAGTTAAAAAATAACTATTTTTAAATTGAATTTTACATCAGACATTGGCCTTGTCTGAATACCCATACTAACGTACTACATACTTAACCTGCATACTTAACCTGCATACTATGTACTCATCTTCGCCTACTATTTACCACGTACCATTTAGCAAAAAGTATGCAGCATGCCACGGCCGCAACGCAGTAGCGGCTCCTGATTGGCTGAGTAGGTGGGGCGGGGCCGAGTGCAGGTGGATATTTCCAAATTCAACAGACATGCATCGTATTAACCAGCCAGACAATCGCTCATCTCCAATTTGATTCATTTCTATAAACTCTGAACAAAATAGCCCACTGAGGTTGGTTATAGTCAGACTAACACATTCAACTTATAACGTAGCCCATATAGCCCATTGCTCCTATTTAAAAAGGTCTGATCATTTGGTTTTATTTCAACATATTTAGAGTGCATTCGGAAAGTATTCAGACCCCTTGATTTTTTCCACATTTTGTTACGTTACAGCCTCTAAAATATTAAAAAATTGATTAAATAGTTTTTTCCCCCTCATCAATCTACACACACAATACCCCATAATGACAAAGCAAAATAAGATTTTTTGAAATTTAGAAAAAAAAAAAAATATCACATTTACATAAGTATTCAGACCCTTTACTAAGTACTTTGTTGAAGCCCCTTTGGCAGCGATTACAGCCTTGAGTCTTCTTGGGTATGAAGCTACAAGCTTGGCACACTTGTATTTGGGGAGTTTCTTCCATCTCTACAGATCCTCTCAAGCTCTGTCAGGTTGGATGGGGAGAGTCGCTGCACAGCTTTTTTCAAGTCTCTCCGGAGATGTTCAATCAGGTTCAAGTCCGGGCTCTGGCTGGGCCACTCAAGGACATTCAGAGACTTGTCCCGAAGCCACTGCTGCGTTGTCTTGGGTGTGTGCTTAGGGTCATTGTCCTGTTGGAAGGTGAACCATTGCCCCAGTCTGAGGTACTGAGTGCTCTGGAGCAGGTTTTTATCAAGGATCTCTCTGTACTTTGCTCTGTTCATCTTTCCCTCGATCATGACTAGTCAT
The DNA here is from genome assembly GCF_901001165.1 of Salmo trutta. Classification (NCBI taxonomy): domain Eukaryota; kingdom Metazoa; phylum Chordata; class Actinopteri; order Salmoniformes; family Salmonidae; genus Salmo; species Salmo trutta. The sequence continues at coordinate 33,803,655 of NC_042983.1, read as the reverse complement.
CCAGTCCCTGCCGCTGAAAAACATCCCCACAGCATGATGCTGCCACCACCATGCTTCACCGTAGGGATGGTGCCAGGTTTCCTCCAGACGCGACGCTTGGCATTCAGGCCAAAGACTTCAATCTTGGTTTCATCAGACCAGATAATCTTGTTTCTCATGGTCTGATAGTCTTTAGGTGCCTTTTGGCAAACTCCAAGCGGGCTGTCATAGTGCCTTAAATATTATATTATATATATATATATATATATATATATATATATACACACTGCTCAAAAAAATAAAGGGAACACTTAAACAACACAATGTAACTCCAAGTCAATCACACTTCTGTGAAATCAAACTGTCCACTTAGGAAGCAACACTGATTGACAATAAATTTAACATGCTGTTGTGCAAATGGAATAGACAACAGGTGGAAATTATAGGCAATTAGCAAGACACCCACAATAAAGGAGTGTTTCTGCAGGTGGTGACCACAGACCACTTCTCAGTTCCTATGCTTCCTGGCTGATGTTTTGGTCACTTTTGAATGCTGGCGGTGCTTTCACTCTAGTGGTAGCATGAGACGGAGTCTACAACCCACACAAGTGGCTCAGGTAGTGCAGCTCATCCAGGATGGCACATCAATGCGAGCTGTGGCAAGAAGGTTTGCTGTGTCTGTCAGCGTAGTGTCCAGAGCATGGAGGCGCTACCAGGAGACAGGCCAGTACATCAGGAGACGTGGAGGAGGCCGTAGGAGGGCAACAACCCAGCAGCAGGACTGCTACCTCCGCCTTTGTGCAAGGAGGAGCACTGCCAGAGCCCTGCAAAATGACCTCCAGCAGGCCACAAATGTGCATGTGTCTGCTCAAACGGTCAGAAACACACTCCATGAGGGTAGTATGAGGGCCCGACGTCCACAGGTGGGGGTTGTGCTTACAGCCCAACACCGTGCAGGACGTTTGGCATTTGCCAGAGAACACCAAGATTGGCAAATTCGCCACTGGCGCCCTGTGCTCATCACAGATGAAAGCAGGTTCACACTGAACACATGTGACAGATGTGACAGAGTCTGGAGACGCCGTGGAGAACGTTCTGCTGCCTGCAACATCCTCCAGCATGACCGGTTTGGCGGTGGGTCAGTCATGGTGTGGGGTGGCATTTCTTTGGGGGGGCCGCACAGCCCTCCTTGTGCTCGCAGGAGGTAGCCTGACTGCCATTAGGTACCGAGATGAGATCCTCAGACCCCTTGTGAGACCATATGCTGGTGCGGTTGGCCCTTGGTTCCTCCTAATGCAAGACAATGCTTGACCTCATGTGGCTGGAGTGTGTCAGCAATTCCTGCAAGAGGAAGGCATTGATGCTATGGACTGGCACCCCAGACCTGAATCCAATTGAGCACATCTGGGACATCGTGTCACGCTCCATCCACCAACGCCATGTTGCACCACAGACTGTCCAGGAGTTGGTGGATGCTTTAGTCCAGGTCTGGGAGGAGATCCCTCAGGAAACCATCCGCCACCTCATCAGGAGCATGCCCAGGCGTTGTAGGGAGGTCATACAGGCACGTGGAGGCCACACACACTACTGAGCCTCATTTTGACTTGTTTTAAGGACATTACATCAAAGTTGGATCAGCCTGTAGTGTGGTTTTCCACTTTAATTTTGAGTGTGACTCCAAATCCAGACCTCCATGGGTTGATAAATTGGATTCCCATTGATTATTTTTGTGTGATTTTGTTGTCAGCACATTCAACTATGTAAAGAAAAAAGTATTTAATAAGATTATTTAATTATTTCAGATCTAGGATGTGTTATTTTAGTGTTCCCTTTATTTTTTTGAGCAGTATATATATATATATAAACAAACTCAGCATAAAAACAAACGTCCCTTTTTCAGGAACCTGTCTTTCAAAGATAATTCGTAAAAATCCAAATAACTTCACAGATCTTCATTGTAAAGGGTTTAAACACTGTTTCCCATGCTTGTTCAATGAACTATAAACAATTAATGAACATGCACCTGTGGAACAGTCGTTAAGACACTAACAATTTACATACGGGAGGAAATTAAGGTCACAGTTGTGAAAACTTAGGACACTAAAGAGGCCATTCTACTGACTCTGAAAAACACCAAAAGAAAGATGCCCAGGGTCCCTGCTCATCTGCGTGAACGTGCCTTAGGCATGCTGCAAGGAGGCATGAGGACTGCAGATGTGGCCAGGAAAATAAATTGCAATGTCCGTACTGTGAGACGCCTAAGACGGTGGTACAGGGAGACAGGACGGACAGTTGATCGTCATCGCAGTCACAAACCACGTGTTAGAACACCTGCACAGGATCGGTACATCCGAACATCACACCTGCGGGACAGGAACAGGATGGCAATAACAACTGCCCGAGTTACACCAGGAACGCACAATCCCTCCATCAGCGCTCAGACTGTCCGCAATAGGCTGAAAGAGGCTGGACTGAGGGCTTGTAGGCCTGTTGTAAGGCAGGTCCTCACCACCACAATGTCGCCTATGGGGCACAAACCCACCGTCGCAAGACCAGACAGGACTGGCAAAAAGTGCTCTTCACTGACGAGTTGCAGTTTTGTCTCACCAGGGGTGATGGTCGGACGAGTAATGAGCGTTACACCGAGGCCTGTACTCTGGAGCGGGATTGATTTGGAGGTGGAGGGTCCATCATGGTCTGGGCCGGTGTGTCACAGTATCATCGGACTGAGCTTGTTGTCAGTGCAGGCAATCTCAACGCTGTGCGTTACAGGGAAGACATCTTCCTCCCTCATGTGGTACCCTTCCTGCAGGCTCATCCTGACATGACCCTCCAGCATGACAATGCCACCAGCCATACTGCTCGTTCTGTGCGTGATTTCCTGCAAGACAGGAATGTCAGTGTTCTGCCATGGCCAGCGAAGAGCCCGGATCTCAATCCCATTGAGCACGTCTGGATCGGAGGGTGAGGGCTATGGCCATTCCCCTCAGAAATGTCCGGGAACTTGCAGGTGCCTTGACGGAAGAGTGGGGTAACATCTCACAGCAAGAACTGTCAAATCTGGTGCAGTCCATGAGGACTGTACTTAATGCAGCTGGTGGCCACACCAGATACTGACTGTTACTTTTGATTTTGACCCCCCTTTGTTCAGGGACACATTATTCCATTTCTGTTAGTCACATGTCTGTGGAACTTGTTCAGTTTATGTCTCAGTTGTTGAATCTTGTTATGTTCATACAAATATTGACACGTTAAGTTTGCTGAAAATAAACACAGTTGACAGTGAGAGGACGTTTCTTTTTTTGCTGCGTTTATATATACATATACTCAAATGGCCTACAACTTAGGCCGCAAATATGGGTTTTCAGACATGGCCAGTGTCTCTCCTAACCAGGGAGGAGGTAGTATTCGGACACGGCCAGTGTCTCTCCTAACCAGGGAGGAGGTAGTATTCGGACATGGCCAGTGTCTCTCCTAACCAGGGAGGAGGTAGTACTGGGACACGGCCAGTGTCTCTCCTAACCAGGGAGGAGGTAGTATTGGGGCACGGCCAGTGTCTCTCCTAACCAGGGAGGAGGCAGTATTCGGACATGGCCAGTGTCTCTCCTAACCAGGGAGGATGTAGTATTCGGACACGGCCAGTGTCTCTCCTAACCAGGGAGGAGGTAGTACTGGGACATGGCCAGTGTCTCTCCTAACCAGGGAGGAGGCAGTATTCGGACATGGCCAGTGTCTCTCCTAACCAGCAAGTAGGTCGTCCTGGGACACAGCCAGTGTCTCTCCTAACCAGGGAGGAGGTAGTATTCGGACATGGCCAGTGTCTCTCCTAACCAGGGAGGAGGTAGTACTGGGACATAGCCAGTGTCTCTCCTAACCAGGGAGGAGGTAGTACTGGGACACAGCCAGTGTCTCTCCTAACCAGGGAGGAGGTAGTACTGGGACACAGCCAGTGTCTCTCCTAACCAGGGAGGAGGCAGTATTCGGACATGGCCAGTGTCTCTCCTAACCAGGGAGGAGGTAGTACTGGGACACAGCCAGTGTCTCTCCTAACCAGGGAGGAGGTAGTACTGGGACACAGCCAGTGTCTCTCCTAACCAGGGAGGAGGTAGTATTCGGACACAGCCAGTGTCTCTCCTAACCAGGGAGGAGGCAGTATTCGGACATGGCCAGTGTCTCTCCTAACCAGGGAGGAGGCAGTATTCGGACATGGCCAGTGTCTCTCCTAACCAGGGAGGATGTAGTATTCGGACATGGCCAGTGTCTCTCCTAACCAGGGAGGAGGCAGTATTTGGACACGGCCAGTGTCTTTCCTAACCAGGGAGGATGTAGTATTCGGACATGGCCAGTGTCTCTCCTAACCAGGGAGGAGGTAGTATTCGGACATGGCCAGTGTCTCTCCTAACCAGGGAGGAGGCAGTATTCGGACATGGCCAGTGTCTCTCCTAACCAGGGAGGAGGTAGTATTCGGACATGGCCAGTGTCTCTCCTAACCAGGGAGGAGGTAGTACTGGGACATGGCCAGTGTCTCTCCTAACCAGGGAGGAGGTAGTATTCAGACATGGCCAGTGTCTCTCCTAACCAGGGAGGAGGTAGTACTGGGACACAGCCAGTGTCTCTCCTAACCAGGGAGGAGGTAGTATTCGGACATGGCCAGTGTCTCTCCTAACCAGGGAGGAGGTAGTATTCGGACATGGCCAGTGTCTCTCCTAACCAGGGAGGAGGTAGTATTCAGACATGGCCAGTGTCTCTCCTAACCAGAGAGGAGGTAGTATTGGGACACAGCCAGTGTCTCTCCTAACCAGGGAGGAGGCAGTATTTGGACATGGCCAGTGTCTCTCCTAACCAGCGAGTAGGTAGTACTGGGACACAGCCAGTGTCTCTCCTAACCAGGGAGGAGGCAGTATTTGGACATGGCCAGTGTCTCTCCTAACCAGCAAGTAGGTAGTACTGGGACACAGCCAGTGTCTCTCCTAACCAGGGAGGAGGCAGTATTTGGACATGGCCAGTGTCTCTCCTAACCAGCGAGTAGGTAGTACTGGGACACAGCCGGTGTCTCTCCTAACCAGGGAGGAGGTACGAGAAAATAAAATGAGATAAAAATAAATAAAAGCACAATGTGTTTCCTTAAATCCAGAGACGCCAGCTCCTGAGCACACTGGCAGGTCAGGTGAGTGTGTGTGTGACAATCCCCTAAAGAGCTCTAGCTGCGTTGGACTCTCAGGGGCACTCGACCCATCTCTGAGACACAGCTGAAATAAAACAAGAAAAACAAGAAAAAGACAGAATGACAAAAGACTCTCTACCTCCCCTCAGTTATCAGCCATTCTTTCAGACACACTCGTCTCCTCAGCCCAGGGGGTCTGCAGCCCCCCAAAAGTGCCTTGGTGAACGCCTCTGTCCTCCAAGGAGGGATAGTGAGCTGGAGAGAGCCAAGTGAAATGAATAGAAATATATAACAATCTGAAATGAACTTCCCATAGCCACCAGCCATCTCTGGTGTGAGAGACTGAGTGGTGAGACATGGAGAGAGAGTTACAAATATATAACAATCTGAAATGAACTTCCCATAGCCACCAGCCATCTCTGGTGTGAGAGACTGAGTGGTGAGACATGGAGAGAGAGTTACAAATATGCTCTAAGACTGCTAGAAATATACTTGTACCACAAAGCAAAACATTTTCCCATCCTAAAGTCAGTTCAGTCCACTGACCATTCATATATTTCCAATCTAAGAGAGGTAAACATTCATTAGGCCAAACAGAAAAGACATTTCACTAGGTATCAACTATGAAAATATACTGGGTAAAAATAAAATGGCTATTTTAAGACTTGATACATCAATTTCCATTTCTGAACATTTTGAATAGAACATAGAAATTGTGCCTTCAACTAAATGAAAGTCAAACAGCTAATTAACGTGTTAGATGAAAGAAGAGAAGGTTCTCACTCTTCAGCTGCTGACGGGGAAATGAACCAGATCCACAATACATTATCTCAATTAATGAAATATTGGACTAGGAAATGATTTTGACATTATTTATAATTTATTTATCAAAATGTTCTTATCTAATGAATCAAAGTTCATAACATTGTAAAATGTGTAAGAAAGAAGCAAAAAGCTCATTATTTCCTCTTCTAATAATAATAATAACAATCACAATATTGCTTTGAAAGTTACTTTAGCAAAACAAAATACAAAGACTACATTGACAAATTGAAAAAAGTTACGTAGCTATTGTAAACACTTGTTTTCATTTATTTACGCTTAATACAAATCTGGTCATAATTATTACCTCATGATATAGAAACATAGTTTGCTTCAATGTAAAGCTTTGGTTTCATGCAAACAGTTACTAAAAATAAGATACATAAAAAAAAATAATATGTAGTTGATATAATAGGGATGTTTTGTTGTCTCACCTAGCTGTCTTAACCTAACTGGAAGTCTCTCTGGATAAGTGTGCTGCTAAATGACTAACATGGAAAACTTCCACATACAGCCTTACATAAAACACAAAGTTATCCTCCATCACTGATATTTGTAATGATACTAACACAAATCTCAAGAGTATGCAACAAAAAGTATAGAACTAGTTGTGCTACTTTTAAAATCACTGATGTTGTTGATGACAATAAAAGCTATAAAACAGGGAGAGATGGGGGACCATTCCAACCCGATAACTGTATTAAACTTATTAAAAAATGCAATAAAATCAAAGTGTTAAGGCCTGAAGCTAGGACGAGCCACGTCAATGATGTTCCAAATGCCAGAGAAGATTACAGTAGTAGTTGGGTTTGCGGATTTCGCGAAACCTTTTTTGATTAGTGAGTCAATTATTTCTCACCACTGAAGATGCTATTTGAGAAAAGGATCTTGTCAATCAATCACGTTAAGAAGAAGTTACCTAAAGAATAGGGGAGAAACCATTAGAGGGGGAAAACACCCGTTACCCTTTCCCCCCCAAACTCCACTTCCAGTCAAATGACCTTTTTAACTATTAAGGCTCTGTCGGGTTTACGTCAGACCATGGTAATTAGGAGCCTCAGTGGTGGAGGACAGAAAATAAAACAGTTGGTTTATTAGTTTGTTTCTCAAAGGAAGACAGCTACACTTTGCTGAAGGTAAGTTTGAATGTGGTGATTATCTTGTCATTTGCAGGCTGTGCTTGTGTCTGTGTGTTTGTGTATTTATTTACTATTTTCAGAACAGTGATGGGAGAGACGCTGCAAGGCTGTTCGTGCTTTCCTCTTTGTTCTGTGCTGGGTTTGACACGTCTAAACAATACACTTCATACAGCACATGGACTATATATGTGCCAATTAACCCAATCAGACATTTGTTTTAAATCCCACAACAACTCCACCATTCCCCAGATATCAATAATTCAATGATACTGTCACAAAAACAGCCATAATATCCATACTGGAAACTAGCAAGTTAGGTATCAGTCAAATCTATACACTAATGACATATACAGTACAGTACCGTGAAAAGTATTTGCCTCTTTCCGATTTTCTCTATTGTAGATTTGTTTTAGTACTGAATGTTATCAGATCTTCAACCAAAACCTAATATTATATAAAGGGAACCTGAGTTTCTAAACAACAAAACAACATTGTACGTACTTTTTGTTTGTCAAAAAGCACCTGGAAGCGCCTGGACGATCATCAAGACTCTTGGAAGAATGTTATGTGGACAGATGAGTCAAAAGTATAACCTTTTGGATGACATGTGTCCCATTAAGCCTGGCGAAAACCAAACACTCTATTCCACAGTAAGAACATTATACCAATGGTCAAGCATGGTGGTGGTAGTGTGATGGTTTGGGGATAGTTTGTTGTCTCAGGACCTGACGACTTGCCTTAATAGAAAGAACCATGAACTCTGCATCAGAGAATTCTATAGGAGAATGTCAGGCCATCTGTCTGTGAGCTGAAGCTAAAGCGCAACTGGGTCATGCAGCAAGACAATGGTCCAAAACACACAATTAATGCTTACATGAAAATGGCTAAAAAGCAAAAAAAAAATGACGTTTTGGAATGACCTAGTCAAAGTCCAGACCTAATCCTAATTGAGTTGTGGCAGGACTTGAAACGAGCAGTTCCGGCTTGAAAACCAACAAATGTTACTGAGTTAAAGCTGTTCTGCAAAATTCCTCCATAGCGACGTGAGAGACTGATCAACAACTACACAAATCATTATTGAGTGCAAGGGGACAAATATTTTTTCCCAGCACTGAATGTACATTTATTGTTTTATTTTATTTAACCTTTGTTTAACTAGGCAAGTCAGTTAAGAACAAATTCTTATTTACAATGATGGCATAGGAACAGTGGGTTAACTGCCTTATTTAGGGGCAGAACAACAGATTTCTACCTTGTCAGCTTGGGGATTCAATCTAGCAACCTTTCGGTTACTGGCTCAACGCTTTAACCACTAGGCTACCTGATGCTCCACATCTAAATGTTTAGTCATTTAGCGGAGGCTCTTATCCAGAGCAACTTACAGTAGCGAATACATACATTTTCATATTTTTGTCATACTGGTCCCCCATAGGAATGGAACCCACAACCCTGGTGTTGCAAGTGCCATGCTCTACCAACTGAGCCCCAATATAGCAGAAAAATAGAGCCGGTTTTCTATAGCTGGTGATGAACTAGTTGGGTGGAAACAAATGCCGGCACTCCCCAGGAGTTCTCCACTCTGGGCAGGCAGACCCACCCTGCTCTAACCCGGGTTCCAGGCTGTACCACTAGCCTCCGGGCTAATGGGCCTCTCGGTCTCTCTGCTAATGACCTGGTCAGCTCTGTGTGCACGGCAGCCACCAAACAGACACAGAGAGTGACAAACAGTGTCACCCAGGGGACAGAGTGGAAACCTGGGGATGGAGAGGGGAATGAGAGCCTGTCGCTAAGAGTGGCCTCAGAGGGCTGGAGATGAACCTAGGTGTCTATGGGCTGACTGTCCTCCTCTCTTCTCCTCTTCTCTGTCCCAGCTCATGTCATTAACCCCAGGTGCCAGGGTTCCCCATCAGACTAGACACAGAATATACCTCTACACCACCGAGCCAGGGTTCCCCGTCAGACTAGACACAGAATATACCTCTACACCACCTAGCCAGGGTTCCCCGTCAGACTAGACACAGAATATACCTCTACACCACCTAGCCAGGGTTCCCCGTCAGACTAGACACAGAATATACCTCTACACCACCTAGCCAGGGTTCCCCGTCAGACTAGACACAGAACATACCTCTACACCACCTAGCCAGGGTTCCCCGTCAGACTAGACACAGAATATACCTCTACACCACCTAGCCAGGGTTCCCCGTCAGACTAGACACAGAATATACCTCTACACCACCTAGCCAGGGTTCCCCGTCAGACTAGACACAGAATATACCTCTACACCACCTAGCCAGGGTTCCCGTCAGACTAGACACAGAATATACCTCTACACCACCTAGCCAGGGTTCCCCGTCAGACTAGACACAGAATATACCTCTACACCACCTAGCCAGGGTTCCCCATCAGACTAGACACAGAATATACCTCTACACCACCTAGCCAGGGTTCCCCATCAGACTAGACACAGAATATACCTCTACACCACCTAGCCAGGGTTCCCCATCAGACTAGACACAGAATATACCTCTACACCACCTAGCCAGGGTTCCCCATCAGACTAGACACAGAATATACCTCTACAACACCTAGCCAGGGTTCCCCATCAGACTCGACACAGAACATACCTCTACACCACCTAGCCAGGGTTCCCCATCAGACTAGACACAGAACACACCTTACACCACTGCGGCTGCCCACCACGGAACCTCACACCAATTATATTATTAAAGAATACAGATCTACAGCAAACAGGTAAGAGAACCACCCTTAACCACCCACACACACACTGACATACACACACACTGACATACACACACACTGACATACACACACACTGACATACACACACACTGACACTGGGTGGAGGGGACATACTGACACAGGCACACACACACTGACACACACACACGCACACACACATACACTGACACACACACACTGACACACACACACTAACATCCAGACCTACAATGGGGAGAGAGAGGTAACAAAGGACAGACAGTGCCCCCTAGTGTTTTCATCAAAGAGAAACAAGACCAAATTAAGTAACCATCTCCCTGAGGGGCTGGGTGGAGGGGACTGGGGGCAGGGTGGAGGTGGAGGGGACTGGGGGAAGGGTGGAGGTGGAGGGGACTGGGAGCAGGGTGGCGGGGACTGGGGGCAGGGTGGAGGGGACTGGGTGGAGGGGACTGGGGGCAGGGTGGAGGGGACTGGGTGGAGGGGACTGAGAGCAGGGTGGCGGGGACTGGGAGCAGGGTGGAGGGGACTGGGGGCAGGGTGGAGGGGACTGGGGGCAGGGTGGAGGGGACTGGGGGCTGGGTGGAGGGGACTGGGTGGAGGGGACTGGGTGGAGGGGACTGGGAGCAGGGTGGCGGGGACTGGGGGCTGGGTGGAGGGGACTGGGGGCAGGGTGGAGGGGACTGGGTGGCGGGGACTGGGGGCAGGGTGGAGGGGACTGGGTGGAGGGGACTGGGAGCAGGGTGGCGGGGACTGGGAGCAGGGTGGAGGGGACTGGGAGCAGGGTGGCGGGGACTGGGGGCAGGGTGGAGGGGACTGGGGGCAGGGTGGAGGGGACTGGGGGCAGGGTGGAGATGACTGGGTGGAGGGGACTGGGAGCTGGGTGGCGGGGACTGGGGGCAGGGTGGAGGGGACTGGGTGGAGGGGACTGGGAGCAGTGTGGAGATGACTGGGTGGAGGGGACTGGGGGCAGGGTGGAGGGGACTGGGGGCAGGGTGGAGGGGACTGGGTGGAGGGGACTGGGAGCAGGGTGAGGGGGCAGGGAGCAAGGTGGAGGGGACTGGGGGCAGGGTGGAGGGGACTGGGGGCTGGGTGGAGGGGGCTGGGTGGAGGGGACTGGGAGCTGGGTGGCGGGGACTGGGGGCAGGGTGGAGGGGACTGGGTGGAGGGGACTGGGAGCAGGGTGGCGGGGACTGGGGGCTGGGTGGAGGGGACTGGGAGCAGGGTGGAGGGGACTGGGGGCAGGGTGGAGGGGACTGGGTGGAGGGGACTGGGAGCAGGGTGGAGGGGACAGGGGGCAGGGTGGAGGGGACTGGGTGGAGGGGACTGGGAGCAGGGTGGAGGGGACTGGGGGCAGGGTGGAGGGGACTGGGTGGAGGGGACTGGGAGCAGGGTGGAGGGGACTGGGAGCAGGGTGGAGGGGCTGGGAGCAAGGTGGAGGGGACTGGGGGCTGGGTGGAGGGGAAGGGTGGAGGGGACAGGGGGCTGGGTGGCGGGGACTGGGTGGAAGGGACTGGGGACAGGGTGAGGGGGCTGGGAGCTGGGTGGAGGGGACTGGGTGGAGGGGAGGGGAGGGGGGGACTGGGGGCTGGGTGGAGGGGCCTGGGGGCAAGGTGGAGGGGACTGGGGCCAGGGTGGAGGGGACTGGGGGCTGTGTGGAGGGGACTGGGTGGAGGGGACTGGGAGCCGGGTGGCGGGGGCTGGGAGCAAGGTGGAGGGGACTGGGGCCAGGGTGGAGGGGACTGGGGGCTGGGTGGAGGGGACTGGGGGCTGGGTGGCGGGGACTGGGTGGAGGGGACTGGGTGGATGGGACTGGGTGGATGGGACTGGGGGCAGGGTGGAGGGGACTGGGGGCTGGGTGGAGGGGGCTGGGAGCTGGGTGGAGGGGACTGGGTGGAGGGGAGGGGAGGGGGGGACTGGGGGCTGGGTGGAGGGGACTGGGGGCAAGGTGGAGGGGACTGGGGCCAGGGTGGAGGGGACTGGGGGCTGGGTGGAGGGGACTGGGTGGAGGGGACTGGGAGCCGGGTGGCGGGGGCTGGGAGCAAGGTGGAGGGGACTGGGGCCAGGGTGGAGGGGACTGGGGGCTGGGTGGAGGGGACTGGGGGCTGGGTGGAGGGGACTGGGGGCTGGGTGGCGGGGACTGGGTGGAGGGGACTAGGTGGATGGGACTGGGTGGATGGGACTGGGGGCAGGGTGGAGGGGACTGGGGGCTGGGTGGAGGGGACTGGGGGCTGGGTGGAGGGGACTGGGTGGAGGGGACTGGGTGGAGGGGACTGGGAGCAGGGTGGCGGGGACTGGGGGCTGGGTGGAGGGGACTGGGGGCAGGGTGGAGGGGACTGGGTGGCGGGGACTGGGGGCAGGGTGGAGGGGACTGGGTGGAGGGGACTGGGAGCAGGGTGGCGGGGACTGGGAGCAGGGTGGAGGGGACTGGGAGCAGGGTGGCGGGGACTGGGGGCAGGGTGGAGGGGACTGGGGGCAGGGTGGAGGGGACTGGGGGCAGGGTGGAGATGACTGGGTGGAGGGGACTGGGAGCTGGGTGGCGGGGACTGGGGGCAGGGTGGAGGGGACTGGGTGGAGGGGACTGGGAGCAGTGTGGAGATGACTGGGTGGAGGGGACTGGGGGCAGGGTGGAGGGGACTGGGGGCAGGGTGGAGGGGACTGGGTGGAGGGGACTGGGAGCAGGGTGAGGGGGCGGGGAGCAAGGTGGAGGGGACTGGGGGCAGGGTGGAGGGGACTGGGGGCTGGGTGGAGGGGGCTGGGTGGAGGGGACTGGGAGCTGGGTGGCGGGGACTGGGGGCAGGGTGGAGGGGACTGGGTGGAGGGGACTGGGAGCAGGGTGGCGGGGACTGGGGGCTGGGTGGAGGGGACTGGGAGCAGGGTGGAGGGGACTGGGGGCAGGGTGGAGGGGACTGGGTGGAGGGGACTGGGAGCAAGGTGGAGGGGACAGGGGGCAGGGTGGAGGGGACTGGGTGGAGGGGACTGGGAGCAGGGTGGAGGGGACTGGGGGCAGGGTGGAGGGGACTGGGTGGAGGGGACTGGGAGCAGGGTGGCGGGGACTGGGGGCTGGGTGGAGGGGACTGGGAGCAGGGTGGAGGGGCTGGGAGCAAGGTGGAGGGGACTGGGGGCTGGGTGGAGGGGAAGGGTGGAGGGGACAGGGGGCTGGGTGGCGGGGGACTGGGTGGAAGGGACTGGGGACAGGGTGAGGGGGCTGGGAGCTGGGTGGAGGGGACTGGGTGGAGGGGAGGGGAGGGGGGGACTGGGGGCTGGGTGGAGGGGACTGGGGGCAAGGTGGAGGGGACTGGGGCCAGGGTGGAGGGGACTGGGGGCTGTGTGGAGGAGACTGGGTGGAGGGGACTGGGAGCCGGGTGGCGGGGGCTGGGAGCAAGGTGGAGGGGACTGGGGCCAGGGTGGAGGGGACTGGGGGCTGGGTGGAGGGGACTGGGGGCTGGGTGGAGGGGACTGGGGGCTGGGTGGCGGGGACTGGGTGGAGGGGACTGGGTGGATGGGACTGGGTGGATGGGACTGGGGGCAGGGTGGAGGGGACTGGGGGCAGGGTGGAGGGGGCTGGGAGCTGGGTGGAGGGGACTGGGTGGAGGGGAGGGGAGGGGGGGACTGGGGGCTGGGTGGAGGGGACTGGGGGCAAGGTGGAGGGGACTGGGGCCAGGGTGGAGGGGACTGGGGGCTGGGTGGAGGGGACTGGGTGGAGGGGACTGGGAGCCGGGTGGCGGGGGCTGGGAGCAAGGTGGAGGGGACTGGGGCCAGGGTGGAGGGGACTGGGGGCTGGGTGGAGGGGACTGGGGGCTGGGTGGAGGGGACTGGGGGCTGGGTGGCGGGGACTGGGTGGAGGGGACTAGGTGGATGGGACTGGGTGGATGGGACTGGGGGCAGGGTGGAGGGGACTGGGGGCTGGGTGGAGGGGACTGGGGGAAGGGTGGAGGGGACTGGGGGCTGGGTGGAAGGGACTCGGGGCTGGGTGGAGGGGACTGGGGGCAGGGTGGAGGGGACTGGGGGCAGGGTGGAGGGGACTGGGGGCTGGGTGGAGGGGACTGGGGGCTGGGTGGAGGGGACTGGGGGCAGGGTGGAGGGGACTGGGGGCTGGGTTGAAGGGACTGGGACTGGGGTGGAGGGGACTGGGGCTGGGTGGAGGTGGAGGTGGAGGGGACTGGGGGCTGGGTGGAGGGGACTGGGGGTAGAGTAAATGTGGAGGGTGGTGAAGAAGAGGTGGGGGGTATTAGAAGATTTTTGACACGGCCAATATGTTTTTAATGTTCCAGGCAGGCAGCTTGAGAGAGAAAGAGAGAGAGGGATAGAGTGAGGGATAGAGAGAGAGGGCATGAGCGAGAGAGAGAGAGGGATAGAGAGAGGGATAGAGAGAGAGGGCACGAGAGAGAGAGAGAGAGAGCGATAGGGAAAGAGAGATGTGGGCAGGAGAGGCAGGGAGCGTAGCAGGCCATGCATGAAAGCGGACATCACTGAGTCCAGAGGAACGGTGGAGTGTGAAGTTGTCCAATAGGAAGAGCTGAATACAGAAGGCACTGAAACACAGGCTGAATGCCAGCGTGGCTTGGCCACTGATTCAATCACACAAACACACACACAAACACATGAACGCACACATTCACAACTGACACAGGCCGGGAGGGATGGACACACACACACCACCGGTCACGATGCACACGACCAGACGAACACACACAAACAGGGCACAAACACATGTGAAAGTAGTACACACAATTGCTATACGTGCAATTAAGACATCCACACTACAAATATGTAGACGTGCACACAATAATCAACATTCTTGTGCATGTTATCATATAGTTAGAAACACACAGCCAGCCAGCCAGACAGACAGACAGCCAGCCAGACAGACAGACAGACAGCCAGCCAGACAGCCAGCCAGACAGACAGACAGACAGACAGACACATAAGGAAGCGCACGCTGTAACAAAAGTCCCAGATCAGTCTGATTCACTTCTCTTCACCCCCTCATTTCATACTACCTCCTGTGTGTGTGTGTGTGTTTATTTTCCTGGGATGGACGGCGCTGTGCGTAGCCTCAGATTCCCACCGTGAAACAAGGCCTGCATCTCATTGAGTTCCGCATTCAGCTCCAAGCCAGCTATGACATCAAAGGCTGTTCCAAGCTAGGAGCCAAAGACGCAGAGGTTCTCTCTCTCTCTATCTCTCGCTCCCTTTTTCCTCCTCCCTCTCCCCGCTGCTTCACAACCCATCGTATTTCACAGCACATAAAACCTTAAAATGGCACATAAAACAGTTCATCTCTTTTCAGTGTCCGCTTTCCGGACTTAAAAATTAAATATGTTTTTCCGCAGGTACATAACTTAAACATACCCCCGCAAAAAACAGTCATAAAGAATTCCAACATGGCTCTTGATGTATTGGATGGTGTATTATATAGAAAGGGAAAGAGGGATACCTAGTCAGTTGTACAACTGAATGCATTCAACTGAAACGTGTCTTCCACATTTAACGGAACAGTGGGTTAACTGCCTTGCTCAGGGGCAGAACGACAGATTTTTACCTTGTCAGCTCGGGGACTCGATACAGCAAACTTTTGGTAATACCGCCACAACAGCATAGCACACATTGCCAGATGGACTTACAACTTCCTTGTATGATATGGTCTCTTTACCTACACAGTATTGCATGTGAAAAGTGCACTACAATAACCTCAACCATCAAACATTTGGAATTTCAAAACATTGAGTGCTTTCTACAGAGCGCTATAAAATACTGTCTCTACAAACAACACAGAGGTGGAGAGAGAGAGAGAGAGAGAGAGAGGGAAAGGCAGTCTGAGGGGAGGGGGGGGGGGGTAGAGAACAGAGAGACACAGTGGAAGAGGGCTACAGAGTCAAAACAGAGTCAGAGTTCAGTGACATTTATACCAGGACCCGCCTGTCCTCCACCCAGTCCCCTCCACCCTGCCCCCAGTCCCCTCCACCCAGCCCCCCCGAGATCTGCTTTCAACACTTTCTTTTCTCACTCTTTATTTTACCGACAGATGTTTTCTGTTGTTCTACTTTTGACTAAAATACATTTCCACCAGCTGTGAGTCGTGGGTAAAAGCTGGTGTATATCTCACATTTAGATATCATTGAGTAATACCTGCAAGACCTCACCAGGCCAAATTCCTTCCAAAAATATTTTGATTGTGTGTATTTAAATGCCGGTGTATCTATTCCAATCCCCGGGAATTGGCAGTTTTCCCAGTAGAAAATGCTAGGATAAAGGCGAGACGTTACACAGGCTATCTGGCTATCTGTAGACTCCTTATTCTCAACCATCAATCTCCTCTCTGCAGTCTACCCCTCCACTGTCCAGAGCAGCTAGCAGACAACACAGGCTATCTGGCTATCTGTAGACTCCTTATTCTCAACCATCAATCTCCTCTCTGCAGTCTACCCCTCCACTGTCCAGAGCAGCTAGCAGACAACACAGGCTATCTGGCTATCTGTAGACTCCTTATTCTCAACCATCAATCTCCTCTCTGCAGTCTACCCCTCCACTGTCCAGAGCAGCTAGCAGACAACACAGGCTATCTGGCTATCTGTAGACTCCTTATTCTCAACCATCAATCTCCTCTCTGCAGTCTACCCCTCCACTGTCCAGAGCAGCTGGCAGACAACACAGGCTATCTGGCTATCTGTAGACTCCTTATTCTCAACCATCAATCTCCTCTCTGCAGTCTACCCCTCCACTGTCCAGAGCAGCTGGCAGACAACACAGGCTATCTGGCTATCTGTAGACTCCTTATTCTCAACCATCAATCTCCTCTCTGCAGTCTACCCCTCCACTGTCCAGAGCAGCTGGCAGACAACAGAGGCTATCTGGCTATCTGTAGACTCCTTATTCTCAACCATCAATCTCCTCTCTGCAGTCTACCCCTCCACTGTCCAGAGCAGCTAGCAGACAACACAGGCTATCTGGCTATCTGTAGACTCCTTATTCTCAACCATCAATCTCCTCTCTGCAGTCTACCCCTCCACTGTCCAGAGCAGCTGGCAGACAACACAGGCTATCTGGCTATCTGTAGACTCCTTATTCTCAACCATCAATCTCCTCTCTGCAGTCTACCCCTCCACTGTCCAGAGCAGCTGGCAGACAACACAGGCTATCTGGCTATCTGTAGACTCCTTATTCTCAACCATCAATCTCCTCTCTGCAGTCTACCCCTCCACTGTCCAGAGCAGCTGGCAGACAACACAGGCTATCTGGCTATCTGTAGACTCCTTATTCTCAACCATCAATCTCCTCTCTGCAGTCTACCCCTCCACTGTCCAGAGCAGCTAGCAGACAACACAGGCTATCTGGCTATCTGTAGACTCCTTATTCTCAACCATCAATCTCCTCTCTGCAGTCTACCCCTCCACTGTCCAGAGCAGCTAGCAGACAACACAGGCTATCTGGCTATCTGTAGACTCCTTATTCTCAACCATCAATCTCCTCTCTGTAGTCTACCCCTCCACTGTCCAGAGCAGCTAGCAGACAACACAGGCTATCTGGCTATCTGTAGACTCCTTATTCTCAACCATCAATCTCCTCTCTGCAGTCTACCCCTCCACTGTCCAGAGCAGCTAGCAGACAACACAGGCTATCTGGCTATCTGTAGACTCCTTATTCTCAACCATCAATCTCCTCTCTGCAGTCTACCCCTCCACTGTCCAGAGCAGCTAGCAGACAACACAGGCTATCTGTAGACTCCTTATTCTCAACCATCAATCTCCTCTCTGCAGTCTACCCCTCCACTGTCCAGAGCAGCTAGCAGACAACACAGGCTATCTGGCTATCTGTAGACTCCTTATTCTCAACCATCAATCTCCTCTCCGCAGTCTACCCCTCCACTGTCCAGAGCAGCTAGCAGACAACACAGGCTATCTGGCTATCTGTAGACTCCTTATTCTCAACCATCAATCTCCTCTCTGCAGTCTACCCCTCCACTGTCCAGAGCAGCTAGCAGACAACACAGGCTATCTGGCTATCTGTAGACTCCTTATTCTCAACCATCAATCTCCTCTCTGCAGTCTACCCCTCCACTGTCCAGAGCAGCTAGCAGACAACACAGGCTATCTGGCTATCTGTAGACTCCTTATTCTCAACCATCAATCTCCTCTCTGCAGTCTACCCCTCCACTGTCCAGAGCAGCTAGCAGACAACACAGGCTATCTGGCTATCTGTAGACTCCTTATTCTCAACCATCAATCTCCTCTCTGCAGTCTACCCCTCCACTGTCCAGAGCAGCTAGCAGACAACACAGGCTATCTGGCTATCTGTAGACTCCTTATTCTCAACCATCAATCTCCTCTCTGCAGTCTACCCCTCCACTGTCCAGAGCAGCTAGCAGACAACACAGGCTATCTGGCTATCTGTAGACTCCTTATTCTCAACCATCAATCTCCTCTCTGCAGTCTACCCCTCCACTGTCCAGAGCAGCTAGCAGACAACACAGGCTATCTGGCTATCTGTAGACTCCTTATTCTCAACCATCAATCTCCTCTCTGCAGTCTACCCCTCCACTGTCCAGAGCAGCTAGCAGACAACACAGGCTATCTGGCTATCTGTAGACTCCTTATTCTCAACCATCAATCTCCTCTCTGCAGTCTACCCCTCCACTGTCCAGAGCAGCTAGCAGACAACACAGGCTATCTGGCTATCTGTAGACTCCTTATTCTCAACCATCAATCTCCTCTCTGCAGTCTACCCCTCCACTGTCCAGAGCAGCTAGCAGACAACACAGGCTATCTGGCTATCTGTAGACTCCTTATTCTCAACCATCAATCTCCTCTCTGCAGTCTACCCCTCCACTGTCCAGAGCAGCTAGCAGACAACACAGGCTATCTGGCTATCTGTAGACTCCTTATTCTCAACCATCAATCTCCTCTCTGCAGTCTACCCCTCCACTGTCCAGAGCAGCTGGCAGACAACACAGGCTATCTGGCTATCTGTAGACTCCTTTTTCTCAACCATCAATCTCCTCTCTGCAGTCTACCCCTCCACTGTCCAGAGCAGCTGGCAGACAACACAGGCTATCTGGCTATCTGTAGACTCCTTATTCTCAACCATCAATCTCCTCTCTGCAGTCTACCCCTCCACTGTCCAGAGCAGCTAGCAGACAACACAGGCTATCTGGCTATCTGTAGACTCCTTATTCTCAACCATCAATATCCTCTCTGCAGTCTACCCCTCCACTGTCCAGAGCAGCTAGCAGACAACACAGGCTATCTGGCTATCTGTAGACTCCTTATTCTCAACCATCAATCTCCTCTCTGCAGTCTACCCCTCCACTGTCCAGAGCAGCTAGCAGACAACACAGGCTATCTGGCTATCTGTAGACTCCTTATTCTCAACCATCAATCTCCTCTCTGCAGTCTACCCCTCCACTGTCCAGAGCAGCTGGCAGACAACACAGGCTATCTGTAGACTCCTTATTCTCAACCATCAATCTCCTCTCTGCAGTCTACCCCTCCACTGTCCAGAGCAGCTGGCAGACAACACAGGCTATCTGGCTATCTGTAGACTCCTTATTCTCAACCATCAATCTCCTCTCTGCAGTCTACCCCTCCACTGTCCAGAGCAGCTGGCAGACAACACAGGCTATCTGGCTATCTGTAGACTCCTTTTTCTCAACCATCAATCTCCTCTCTGCAGTCTACCCCTCCACTGTCCAGAGCAGCTGGCAGACAACACAGGCTATCTGGCTATCTGTAGACTCCTTATTCTCAACCATCAATCTCCTCTCTGCAGTCTACCCCTCCACTGTCCAGAGCAGCTAGCAGACAACACAGGCTATCTGGCTATCTGTAGACTCCTTATTCTCAACCATCAATCTCCTCTCTGCAGTCTACCCCTCCACTGTCCAGAGCAGCTAGCAGACAACACAGGCTATCTGGCTATCTGTAGACTCCTTATTCTCAACCATCAATCTCCTCTCTGCAGTCTACCCCTCCACTGTCCAGAGCAGCTGGCAGACAACACAGGCTATCTGTAGACTCCTTATTCTCAACCATCAATCTCCTCTCTGCAGTCTACCCCTCCACTGTCCAGAGCAGCTGGCAGACAACACAGGCTATCTGGCTATCTGTAGACTCCTTATTCTCAACCATCAATCTCCTCTCTGCAGTCTACCCCTCCACTGTCCAGAGCAGCTGGCAGACAACACAGGCTATCTGGCTATCTGTAGACTCCTAATTCTCAACCATCAATCTCCTCTCTGCAGTCTACCCCTCCACTGTCCAGAGCAGCTAGCAGACAACACAGGCTATCTGGCTATCTGTAGACTCCTTATTCTCAACCATCAATCTCCTCTCTGCAGTCTACCCCTCCACTGTCCAGAGCAGCTAGCAGACAACACAGGCTATCTGGCTATCTGTAGACTCCTTATTCTCAACCATCAATCTCCTCTCTGCAGTCTACCCCTCCACTGTCCAGAGCAGCTGGCAGACAACACAGGCTATCTGTCTATCTGTAGACTCCTTATTCTCAACCATCAATCTCCTCTCTGCAGTCTACCCCTCCACTGTCCAGAGCAGCTGGCAGACAACACAGGCTATCTGGCTATCTGTAGACTCCTTATTCTCAACCATCAATCTCCTCTCTGCAGTCTACCCCTCCACTGTCCAGAGCAGCTGGCAGACAACACAGGCTATCTGGCTATCTGTAGACTCCTTATTCTCAACCATCAATCTCCTCTCTGCAGTCTACCCCTCCACTGTCCAGAGCAGCTGGCAGACAACACAGGCTATCTGGCTATCTGTAGACTCCTTATTCTCAACCATCAATCTCCTCTCTGCAGTCTACCCCTCCACTGTCCAGAGCAGCTGGCAGACAACACAGGCTATCTGGCTATCTGTAGACTCCTTATTCTCAACCATCAATCTCCTCTCTGCAGTCTACCCCTCCACTGTCCAGAGCAGCTGGCAGACAACACAGGCTATCTGGCTATCTGTAGACTCCTTATTCTCAACCATCAATCTCCTCTCTGCAGTCTACCCCTCCACTGTCCAGAGCAGCTGGCAGACAACACAGGCTATCTGGCTATCTGTAGACTCCTTATTCTCAACCATCAATCTCCTCTCTGCAGTCTACCCCTCCACTGTCCAGAGCAGCTGGCAGACAACACAGGCTATCTGGCTATCTGTAGACTCCTTATTCTCAACCATCAATCTCCTCTCTGCAGTCTACCTCTCCACTGTCCAGAGCAGCTGGCAGACAACACAGGCTATCTGGCTATCTGTAGACTCCTTATTCTCAACCATCAATCTCCTCTCTGCAGTCTACCCCTCCACTGTCCAGAGCAGCTAGCAGACAACACAGGCTATCTGGCTATCTGTAGACTCCTTATTCTCAACCATCAATCTCCTCTCTGCAGTCTACCCCTCCACTGTCCAGAGCAGCTAGCAGACAACACAGGCTATCTGGCTATCTGTAGACTCCTTATTCTCAACCATCAATCTCCTCTCTGCAGTCTACCCCTCCACTGTCCAGAGCAGCTAGCAGACAACACAGGCTATCTGGCTATCTGTAGACTCCTTATTCTCAACCATCAATCTCCTCTCTGCAGTCTACCCCTCCACTGTCCAGAGCAGCTAGCAGACAACATAGGCTATCTGGCTATCTGTAGACTCCTTATTCTCAACCATCAATCTCCTCTCTGCAGTCTACCCCTCCACTGTCCAGAGCAGCTAGCAGACAACACAGGCTATCTGGCTATCTGTAGACTCCTTATTCTCAACCATCAATCTCCTCTCTGCAGTCTACCCCTCCACTGTCCAGAGCAGCTAGCAGACAACACAGGCTATCTGGCTATCTGTAGACTCCTTATTCTCAACCATCAATCTCCTCTCTGCAGTCAACCCCTCCACTGTCCAGAGCAGCTAGCAGACAACACAGGCTATCTGGCTATCTGTAGACTCCTTATTCTCAACCATCAATCTCCTCTCTGCAGTCTACCCCTCCACTGTCCAGAGCAGCTGGCAGACAACACAGGCTATCTGGCTATCTGTAGACTCCTTATTCTCAACCATCAATCTCCTCTCTGCAGTCTACCCCTCCACTGTCCAGAGCAGCTAGCAGACAACACAGGCTATCTGGCTATCTGTAGACTCCTTATTCTCAACCATCAATCTCCTCTCTGCAGTCTACCCCTCCACTGTCCAGAGCAGCTAGCAGACAACACAGGCTATCTGGCTATCTGTAGACTCCTTATTCTCAACCATCAATCTCCTCTCTGCAGTCTACCCCTCCACTGTCCAGAGCAGCTGGCAGACAACACAGAGATCACTAACTACATGTCAGGGATGGAAACGAGGACTGGACAGAGGGACAAGTGCAGAGAGGATGAAGAAGAGGGTGAGCGGGATAGAGGCAGAGCGACAGAGTGAAGGAGGGGCTAAGGCAGAGTGGTAGAGGGAGAGTTCACCTCTGAGGCGGAGAGAGAGGGACAGAGTGAAGGAGGGGCTAAGGCAGAGTGGTAGTGGTAGAGTTCACCTCTGAGGCGGAGAGAGAGGGACAGAGTGACGGAGGGGCTAAGACAGAGTGGGAGAGTTCATCTCTGAGGCGGAGAGACAGGGACAGAGTGACGGAGGGGCTAAGACAGAGTGGTAGAGGGAGAGTTCACCTCTGAGGCGGAGAGAGAGGGACAGAGTGACGGAGGAGCTAAGACAGAGTGGTAGAGGGAGAGTTCACCTCTGAGACAGAGAAAGAGAGACAGAGTGAAAGAGGGGCTAAGGCAGAGTGGTAGAGTTCACCTCTGAGACAGAGAGAGAGGGACAGAGTGAAAGAGGGGCTAAGGCAGAGTGGTAGAGTTCACCTCTGAGACAGAGAGAGAGGGACAGAGTGACGGAGGGGCTAAGGCAGAGTGGTAGAGGGAGAGTTCACCTCTGAGGCGGAGAGAGAGAGAGGGAGAGATACAAAGCTCTGGGTTCAGCTAGGAGAGTAAAACCAAGAGAGATGCATCATGGGGGTCTAACCACCACCGCCACCTTCACTGCTGCTGCTACACACCGCACACACACACCACGCCAGCCTGACCGCCCTGAGCAGTGTGTGCGAGTGCGTGTGTAAAATTAGAATGATACACACGTGCCCTCTGACAGCTTGCTGAATGTACACAAAAAATCCCTTTTTGTTTGGTCTATGCCATCAGTGGCGGGTTTAATCTGAGAAGAGATGGAGACAAAAAGGAGAGAGAGATGGAGAGAGAGACGAGAGAGATGGAGAGAGACAGGGAGAGAGAGACGGAGAGAAAGATGAGAGAGATGAAGAGAGGGAGACAAAGAGAGATACGGGGAGAGAGACAGAGAGAGAGATGTGAGCGATGGAGAGAGAGATGAGAGAGAGACGGTGAGAGACAGAAACATGTTCATGGCAGGATAATCAGGGTAAAAAAAGTATGTCTCTCTCCACCACATTGTTAGAAAGCGAGGGTTGAAATAGAGGGCGAGGAAGGAGGGAGGGAAGGGAAGTGGGTGGAGGGAAGGGAAGTGGGATGGAAGCTAATGAAACTCAGGTATGTACGGTGGGGCTCAGATGGAGCTGTGTGTGTGTGTGTTTTGTTTATTACAAGTATATTTGCATGAACACACCATTAGATAAGAGGATAAAGGAAGTGAAGAAGGGAGAGGATGAAGAGGTAACCAGAAGGGTGAAAGAGAAAGTGAACCTGAATTGAGAGGAGTCAGGAGTGTGAAGCATTATGAAGATATCACTGGTAAACTTTCCACTCTCCTTTCCTCCTCCTCTGCTCCCCTCCTCTCTTTCCCCAGCAGGTCTGAGATATTGGATTTGAACTCTCTGTAGCACTGTCTCTGGGAAAAAAACAGAGTGATCAATGAGAGAAGGCACTGGGCTCTCATGGACAGACCAATCAATGGTAGAAAGAACCTTGCCCAGGGCCTTATGCAAATAGAAGCACGTCCTGAAACCTCGGGAGTGAACATGCGCATTAGATCAATGTGCCAGGGTAACACCTTACAGCTATATCAGCCGCAGCCAGTACATATGTCATGATGAATCCCTTAAGATTCAAGTGAACTCTTAAAGTAGGTTGGTTTCCTACACTGGCCTGAAAAGGAGGAAGGGAAGGAGAAAAAAGGAAAATGAACAAATCCTTTCCGTACACAACAGACTAGGATGGATTTTTCCTCCTTTTCACTCAGAGAAAAAAAAGAAGAGTACAAAAAAAACATGAGAGAGGAGAATTATGAATAGTCACCTCAACAATACTTGTTTGAGACGTAATGATTTTCAATTATATCGCCATGGTAACGTGTGTGTGTGTGTGTTTGTGGGGAGGAAGAGCAGTGTGTGTGTCGAGGAGACAAACACAGAGAGCGAGAGAGACACAGAGAGAGAGAGAACGAGAGGGAGAGAGAGGGAGAGAGAGAGGAAGAGAGAGAGAGAGAAAGAAAGAGAGAGAGAGAGAGGGGGGGATAGAGAGAAAATAAAGAGAGAGAGAGAGAGAGAGAGAGCAAGAGAAAACCAACTCATGAGAAAACAAAAAAATTATTACTTGACACATTGGAAACAATTGACAAAAAAACAGAGCAAAATAGAAGGCTATTTGGCCCTAAACAGAGAGTACACAGTGGCAGAATACCTGACCACTAAGACTGACCCAAAATAAAGGAAATCTTTGACTATGTACAGACTCAGTGAGCATAGCCTTGCTATTGAGAAAGACCGCCGTAGGCCGTAGGCAGACCTGGCTCTCAAGAGAAGACAGGCTACAGTATATGCACTCTGCCCACAAAGTGAGATAGAAACTGAGCTGCACTTCCCAACCTCCTGCCCAATATATGACCATTTTAATGACACGTTTCCCTCAGATTACACAGATACACAATGAATTTGAAAACAAATCCAATTTTGATAAACTCCCATATCTATTGGGTGAAATACCACAGTGTGCCATCACAGCAGCAATATGTGTGACCTGTTGCCACAAGGGCAGCCAGTGAAGAACAAACACCATTGTAAATACAACCCATATTTATGTTCTTTTATTTCCCTTTTTACATTTGAACTATTTGCACATCGTTACATCACTCTATATAGACATAATATGACATTTGAAATGTCTTTATTCTTTTGGAACTTTTGTGAGTGTAATGTTTACTGTACATTTTTTATTGTTTATTTCACTTTTATCTACTTCACTTGCTTTGACAATGTAAAAATATGTTTCCCATGCCTATAAAGCCCCTTAAATTGAAATTTAAGAGAGAGAGAGAGAGAGAGAGAGAGAGAGAGAGAGAGAGAGAGAGAGACTACATGACTTTAGACCATACATACAGACAGACAAACAGACACAGTGGGTAACAAAGCCAGCTGAGGTTAGAGAGGAGATCTGTGGCTGATTAATCTGATCTGCTCTTAGGAGGGGTCAGTCAGTCTAGACAGTCCTGATGCAGAGCACTACAAAGCAGCAAATAGATATCAGCAAGCACACGCGCACACACAATTCAATCTGCATCGTGAAACATCACCACCAAAACAAAACACCACCAAAACAATATGATCATTGAAACATCAACTGCAAACAGACAAACAACTAAACAATCTCCGGTGAAAGGAGATACCGGAGGTGGGAGGGGTGAGATACATTTCACAAACTCGTCAAAAATTTAATGTACTAAAGCAAAGATGATCGCGAAAATAAAGAAAACAACACAGGTGAAAATAATGGCAGTCTATTGAGGGGAAATCTTCACAAAGGCTATTGTGAGTATCCTTTTCAGACGGATAACCGGCCTTCATTTCAGAGACCGCCATCGAGCTGCCTTCCGTCACAACGCTGAGGTAGTACAGCTTTGAAATGAATGGCCAATGAAGACCATTTGTACATCATCACGGTGTCGGATAGAAGAATTCAGTAGGTGTACAATGTGTTGTGGAGTAGAAAGGCCTTGGTCTAGGTATAGAGGCCTCTTTCAGAAGCAGACAAATCAAACCAAATCATTCACATCAGCTTTGTAGCC
The DNA here is from genome assembly GCF_901001165.1 of Salmo trutta. Lineage (NCBI taxonomy): Eukaryota > Metazoa > Chordata > Actinopteri > Salmoniformes > Salmonidae > Salmo > Salmo trutta. The sequence continues at coordinate 33,777,811 of NC_042983.1, read as the reverse complement.
GGGGCACTTAAACAGTCTAATTTAGACTATATCCTTACATGAAAATGAGAGGCTCTCTGAGACTATTCATCAACAGATACATTTTCTGTATTTCATCTCTAATACAGCATAGATCAGTCCCTCCAGGATTTCACAATACAATTAAGGTGATATCTGTGGCCAAAAATGCTTGATTTCGAGGATACTTTTTAAAAATCATGTTTATTTCATATAAAGCAATAAAAAGTAATATGTGCTCAATATTAGTACAATTTTAAGCAGAATACATCTCTATTCTGCCTGCAGCATGTTCTATTTTCTTGTGCGCACAGCTGTTGGCCTGACCACGTCTCTGGAGATGATGCGCTGAGCCGAAAGAGCGCGTATCAATCCTTCATTTCGATTCATTGATTCATTGCGGCCTGCAGTTCAAAAAAATAATAATATTGATTCTCGAATCAATCAAAAGAGTAATTCAAAAAGAACCAATGGCAGGCAGCATGCGCGTAATGATAGGACGCATGGGGAGGGAGTAGCTCTGTTTTGTACCGTCAAAACTGTGATTGCATGTAGAAGCCAGACAACATATTTTAAATCAAGCCTTTAAACTCGATAGATCAACATATATCAACAAGCAACTGGGAGAGAGTGAGCGCTGTCAGTTATACAGTTGAAGTCGGAAGTTTACATACACCTTAGCCAAATACATTTAAACTCAGTTTTTCATAATTCCTGACATTTAATCCTAGTAAAAACTCAGTCTTATGTCAGTTAGGATCACCACTTTATTTTAAGAATGTGAAATGTCAGAATAATAGTAGAGAGAATGATTTATTTCAGCTTTTATTTTTTCATCACATTCCCAGTGGGTCAGAAGTTCACATACACTCAATTAGTATTTGGTAGCATTGCCATTAAATTGTTTAACTTCGGTCAAATGTTTCGGGTAGCCTTCCACAAGCTACCCACAAAAAGTTGGGTGAATTTTGGCACATTCCTCCTGATAGAGCTGGTTTAACTGAGTCAGGATTGTAGGCCTCCTTGCTCGCACAAACTTTTTCAGTTCTGCCCACAAATGTTCTATAGGATTGAGGTCAGGGCTTTGTGATGGCCACTCCAATACCTTGACTTTGTTGTCCTTAAGCCATTTTGCCACAACTTTGGAAGTATGCTTGGGGTCATTGTCCATTTGGAAGACCCATTTGCAACCAAGCTTTAACTTCCTGACTGATGTCTTGAGATGTTGCTTCAATATATCCACATCATTTTCGTTCCTCATGATGCCATCTATATGTGAAGTGCACCAGTCCCTCCTGCAGCAAAGCACCCCCACAACATGACGCTGCTACCCCTATGCTTCAAGGTTGGGATGGTGTTCTTCGGCTTGCAAACATCCCCCTTTTTCCTCCAAACATAACAATGGTCATTATGGCCAAACAGTTATATTTTTGTTTCATCAGACCACAGGACATTTCTCCAAAAAGTACAATCTTTGTTCCCATGTGCAGTTGCAAACCGTAGTCTGGCTTTGTTTATGGCGGTTTTAAAGCAGGGGCTTCTTCCTTGCTGAGTGGCCTTTCAGGTTATGTCGATATAGGACTCGTTTTACTGTGGATATAGATACTTTTGTACCTGTTTCCTCCAGCATCTTCACAAGGTCCTTTGCTGTTGTTATGGGATTGATTTACACTTTTCACACCAAAGTATGTTCATCTCTAGCAGACAGAACACGTCTCCTTCCTGAGCGGTATGACGGCTGCGTGGTCCCATGGTGTTTATACTTGCGTACTATTGTTTGTACAGATGAACGTGGTACCTTCAGGTGTTTGGAAATTGCTCCCAAGGATGAACCAGACTTGTAGAGGTCTACAATTTATTTTCTGAGGTCTTGGCAGATTTCTTTTGATTTTCCCATGATGTCAAGCAAAGAGGCACTCGGTTTGAAGGAAGGCCTTGAAATACATCCACAGGTACACCTCCAATTGACTCAAATGATGTCAATTAGTCTATCAAAAGTTTCTAAAGCCATGACATCATTTTCTGGAATTTTCCAAGCTGTTTAAAGGTACAGTCAACTTAGTGTATGTGAACTCCTGACCCACTTGAAATGTGATACAGTGAATTATAAGTGAAATAATCTGTCTGTAAACAATTGTTGGAAAAATTACTTGTGTCATGCACACAGTAGATGTCCTAACCGACTTGCCAAAACTATAGTTTGTTAACAAGAAATTTGTGGAGCGGTTGAGAAACAAGTCTTAATGACTCCAACCTAAGTGTATGTAAACTTCCCACTTCAACTGTATATACAACAGCGAACCAATCTATGGGTAAAGAGACGCTGCGACTTGAACCCCAAAAATAGTCAAGGACTCCAGTCACCCAAGTCATAGACTGTTCCCTCTGCTACCGCACTGCAAGCGATACCGGAGCGCTAAGTCTAGGACCAAAAGGCTCCTTAACAGCTTCAACCCCCAAGGGACGTTGTAGAGCACCCTCAGTCTGCTGCTCTCTCCCTCCGCTTAGACTGACCATCAGATGCAGGCACCATCGGCCCAGTAAATAAAAATGAAAAGCAAATGATTTCAAATGTATGCTCACTCAGCTGTGCTTCAAAAGTAATACAACAACGGATCTATTTCCGGTGTGATCATATAGCCAACTTTTAAGTATATACTATATTTAATGTCCCGAACAACAATGCACTGGTAGGGCAATACAAGCAAAGCCAATATGCTGTGAAAATATATAAATCCAGCAAAAAAAGAAACGTCTTATCACTATCAACTGTGTTTATTTTCAGCAAACTTAACATGTGTCAATATTTGTATAAACATAACAAGATTCCACAACTGAGACATAAACTGAACAAGTTCCACAGACATGTAACTAACAGAAATTGAATAATGTGTCCCTGAACAAAGGGGGGTCAAAATCAAAAGTAACAGTCAGTATCTGGTGTGGCCACCAGCTGCATTAAGTACAGTCCTCATGGACTGCACCAGATTTGACAGTTCTTGCTGTGAGATGTTACCCCACTCTTCCGTCAAGGCACCTGCAAGTTCCCGGACATTTCTGAGGGGAATGGCCATAGCCCTCACCCTCCGATCCAGACGTGCTCAATGGGATTGAGATCCGGGCTCTTCGCTGGTCATGGCAGAACACTGACATTCCTGTCTTGCAGGAAATCACGCACAGAACGAGCAGTATGGCTAGTGGCATTGTCATGCTGGAGGGTCATGTCAGGATGAGCCTGCAGGAAGGGTACCACATGATGGAGGAGGATGTCTTCCCTGTAACGCACAGCGTTGAGATTTCCTGCACTGACAACAAGCTCAGTCCGATGATGCAGTGACACACCACCCCAGACCATGACAGACCCTCCAAATCAATCCCGCTCCCGAGTACAGGCCTCTGTGTAACGCTCATTCCTTCGACGATAAACACGAATCCGACCATCACCCCTGGTGAGATCTAGCATGGGTAGGATGGTCATCTGAATCAGGGTTCATTTGGCAGCTGGGGTGAAAGAGGAACGATTTCAATAGAGGAAACCAAGTGTAGATTTAACTTTACCCTGCAGCTTTGATATGTGCTGAGAGAAGGACAGTGCACTGTCTAGCCATACTCCCAAGTACTTGTATGAGGTGACTACCTCAAGTGCTAAACCCTCAGAGGTAGTTTTAACACCTGTGGGAGGAGGGGCATTCTTCTTACCAAACCACATGGTCTTTGTTTTAGAGGTGTTCAGAACAAGGTTAAGGATAAAGAAAGCTTGTTGGACACTAAGAAAGCTTTGTTGTAGAGCATTTAACAGAAAATCCAGGGAGGGGCCAGCTGAGTGTAAGAATATCATCTGCATATAAATGGATGAGAGAGCTTCCTACTGCCTGAGCTATGTTATTGATGTAAATTGAGAAGAGTGTGGGGCCTAGGATCGAGCCTTGGGGTACTCCCTTGGTGACAGGCAGTGGCTGAGACAGCAGATTTTCTGACTTTATACACTGCACTCTTTTAGAGAGGTAGTTAGCAAACCAGTCCAAAGACCCCTCAGAGACATCAATACTCCTTAGCTGGCCCAAAAGAATAGAATGGTCTAACATATCAAAAGCTTTGGCCAAGTCAATACAAATAGAAGCACAATATTGCTTAGAATCAAGGGCAATTGTGACATCATTGAGGACCTTTTAGGTTGCAGTAACACATCCATAACCTGAGCGGAAACCATATGGCATACCCGAGAGAATACTATAGACATCAAGAAAGCACTTTTGATAAACAGGGCAAAATATAAATAGGCCTATAACGGAATCAGCTTGATCTCCCCCTTTAAATAAAGGACATACTGTGGCTGCCTTCCAAGCAATGGGAACCTCCGCAGAAAGGAGAGACAGGTTAAAAAGGTTGGATATAGGCTTGGCGATGAAAGCGGCAGCAACCTTAACCTCTCTTGGGTAGGGGGCAGTATTTTCACAGCCGGATGAAAAACGTACCCAAATTAAACGGCCTACTACTCGGGCCCAGGAACTAGAATATGCATATTATTAGTAGATTTGGATAGAAAACACTCTGAAGTTTCTATAACTGTTTGAATGATGTCTGTGAGTATAACAGAAATCAAATGGCAGGCAAAAACCTGAGAAAAATCCAACCAGGAAGTGGGAAATCTGGTTCTTGTAGTCTTTTCAAGTCATTGCCTATCTAACACACAGTGACTTAGGGTTAATTTTGCACTTCCTAAGGCTTCCACTAGATGTCAACAGTCTTTAGAACCTAGTTTCAGGCTTTTGCAGTGAACAGAGAGTGAACAAGAAGGCCGGGAAGTTGGTGACTCAGAAAATGACATGAGTTTTGTGGCGCGCGTTCATGTGATGAGGTATCAGTGTTCCAAAATGTTTTTCAAGACATTGGAATCGTCCGGTTGGAATATTATTGAAGTTTTTTGTTTAAAAAGGCCCTAAAGATTGATGCTATACAACGTTTGACATGTTTCAGCGAATGTAAATATAACTTTTTTTAAACTTTTCGTCGTGAAATTTTGGGTGCGCTTCCTACATTTGGAGTAGCTTATTGAACGTGCAAACAACAAGGAGGTATTTGGACATAAATGATGGACTTTATCGAACAAAACAACATTTATTGTGGACCTGGGATTCCTGGAAGTGCCTCCTGATGAAGATCATCAAAGGTAAGTGAATATTTATAATGCTATTTATGATTTTAGATGACTCCAAAATGGCGGGTCTGTATTGCCTGGTGTATGTATCTGAGCGCCGTACTCAGATTATTGCAAAGTGTGCTTTCCCCGTGAAGCTTTTTTGAAATCTGTCGCAGCGGTTGCATAAAGAAGATGGTTATCTATAATTCTTTGAATAACAGTTTAATATTTTATCAACGTTTATGATGAGTATTTTTGTAAATTGTTGTGCTGATTCACCGCCAGTATTGGAGGCAAAATATTTTCTGAACATCACGCGCCAATGTAAAATACTGTTTTTGGATATAAATATGAACTTTATCGAACAAAACATACATGTATTGCCTAACATTGACTCCTAGGAGTGTCATCTGATGAAGATCGTCAAAGGTTAGTGCTTAATATTAGCTGTATTTCTGTTATTTGTGACCCCTCTCCTGCTTGGAAAATGGCTGTGTGGTTTTTCTTGTGTTGTACCTGTCCTAACATAATCTAACTTTATGCTTTCACCGTAAAGCCTTTTTGAAATCGGACAATGTGGTTACATTAAGAAGAAGTGTACCTTTAAAATGGTGTAAAATAGTCGTATGTTTGAGAACTTTGAATTATGACATTATGTTGTTTTGAATTTGGCGCTCTGATTTTTCACTGGCTGTTGAATTGTGTGAACCGTGGGTAGCGTCCCACCTGCCAAAGAGAGGTTAAAGAAGAAAGGGTCAAAACCATCTGACCCAGATGTTTTTTGGGGGTCAAGTTTAAGGAGCTCCTTTAACACCTAGGACTCAGTGACTGCCTGTAGGGAAAAAACTATGTAGCGGGGCAGGGGAAAAAGAGGGGGAAGCATCGGGGATAGTCGCATTAGAAGGGGTGGGAGATGAGGAAATGTTGGATGGGGCAAGGAGGATTGGCTGAGTCAAATAGGAATCCTGACTTAATGAAGTGGTGATAGCACATGGATCCCGTTAACGGGATCAAAATCGACAACATCCGGTGAAGCTGGAGCACGACAAATTCAAATTACAAAATTGTAATATTAAACATTCATGAACATACAAGTGTCCTACATCATTTAAAAGCTTAACTTCTTGTTAATCCAACTGCGTTGTCAGATTTCAAAAAGGCTTTACGGCGAAAGCATACCATGCGATTATCTGAGGGCAGCGCCACACATACAAAAGCATTAAAAACATTTTCCAAACCAGCAGAGGCGTCCCAAAAGTCAGAAATAGCAACAAAATAAATCACTTACCTTTGAAGATCTTCCTCTGTATGCAATCCCAAGGGTCCCAGCAACACAACAAATTGTCGTTTTGTTTGATAAAGTCCTTCTTTATATCCCAAAAAAGTCAGTTTAGTTGGCGCGTTTGATTCAGTAATCCACCCTTTCCACTAGTTCAACATGCATACAAAGGAATCCCAAAAGTTAACACCACACATTGGCTGCTACTGTATGCTGAATGATAGAACAGCTATTTCCATGTTAAAATGTTATGGGATACATTTTCTCCATTGTTTATGATGGTAGGCCACTCTGGTAGGCCTACCGGAGATACTCAAATGTACTGTTTCATGCATTCTCCACAATCACGTCCTCACGAGAACGTGGTCAGAGAAAGCACTCGGAGCATGAGAGTGTGGAGCACGGTAGTATGCATATTGGCGTGTTTACGGACATATTCAATCAATCCTTATCCCAGTCTGCTGTTGCCACGTGTTTCAAGAGGACCACCATTGTTCCTGTTCCCAAGAAAGCTAAGGTAACTGAGCTAAATGACTACCACCCTGTAGCACTCACTTCCGTCATCATGAAGTGCTTTGAGAGACTAGTCAAGGACCATATCACCTCCACCCTACCTGACACCCTAGACCCACTCCAATTTGCTTACCGGCCCAGTAGGTCGAGAGACAACGCAATCACACTGCCCTAACCCATCTGGACAAGAGGAATACTTATGTAAGAATGCTGTTCATCGACTACAGCTCAGCATTTGACACCATAGTACCCTCCAAACTCGTCATTAATCTCGAGACCCTTGGTCTCGACCCCGCCCTGTGCAACTGGGTCCTGAACTTCCTGACGGGCTGCCCCCAGGTGGTGAGGGTAGGAAACAACATCTCCACCCGCTGATACTCAACACTGGGGCCCCACAAGAGTGCATTCTCAGCCCTCTCCTGTACTCCATGTTCACCCATGACTGCGTGGCTATGTACGTCTCCAACTCAATCATCAAGTTTGCAGACGACACTACCGTGGTAGGCTTGATTACCAACAACGACGAGACAGCCTACAGGGAGGAGGTGAGGGCCCTCGGAGTGTGGTGTCAGGAAAATAACCTCACACTCAATGTCAACAAAACAAAACAAAGGAGATGATTGTGGACTTCAGGAAACAGAAGAGGGAGCAGCCCCCTATCCACATCGACATGACAGTAGTGGAGAAGGTGGAAAGTTTTAAGTTCCTCGGCGTACACATCACGGACAAACTGAAATGGTCCACCCACACAGACAACGTGGTGAAAAAGGTGCAACAGCGCCTATTCAACCTCAGGAGGGTGAAGAAATTTGGCGTGTCACCAAAAACACTCACAAACGTTTACAGATGCACAATCGAGAGCATCCTGTCGGGCTGTATCACCGCCTGGTACGGCAACTGCTCCGCCCACAACCGTAAGGCTCTCCAGAGGGTGGTGCGGTCTGCACAACGCATCACCGGGTGCAAACTACCTGCCCTCCAGGACACCTACACCACCCGATGTCACCGGAAGGCCAGAAAGATCATCAAGGACAACATCCACCCGAGCCACTGCCTGTTCACCCCACTATCATCCAGAAGGCGAGGTCAGTACAGGTGCATCAAATCAGGGACCGAGAGACTGAAAAACAGCTTCTATCTCAAGGCCATCAGACTGTTAATCAGCCATCACTAACATTGAGTGGCTGCTGCCAACATACTGACTTATCTCTAGCCACTTTAATAATTAAAAATTGGATGTAATAAATGTATCACTAGCCACTTTAAACAATGCCACTTTATATAATGTTTACATACATACACTACTCATCTCATATGTATATACTGTACGCTATACCATCTAATGCATCTTGCCTATGCCGTTCGGCCATCGCTCATCCATATATTTATATGTACATGTTCTTATTCATTCCTTTACGCTTGTGTGTATAAGGTAGTTGTTGTGAATTTGTTACATTACTTGTTAGATATTACTGCATAGTCGGAACTAGAAGCACAAGCATTTCGCTACACTCGCATTAACATCTGCTAACCATGTGTATGTGACAAATAACATTTTATTTGATTTGATTGAGAAACACCCCTGACTGACACAAAGCACCTGAGAATGGATAGGCAGGACAGGGAATAATACAGACAACACACACACACAAAGCACCTGAGAATGGATAGGCAGGACAGGGAATAATACAGACAACACACACACACAAAGCACCTGAGAATGGATAGGCAGGACAGGGAATAATACAGACAACACTCACTCACTCACTCACTCACTCACTCACTCACTCACTCACTCACTCACTCACTCACTCACTCACTCACTCACTCACTCACTCACTCACTCACTCACTCACTCACTCACTCACTCACTCACTCACTCACTCACTCACTCACTCACTCACTCACTCACTCACTCACTCACTCACTCACTCACTCACTCACTCTCACACACACACACACACACACACACACACACACACACACACACACACACACACACACACACACACACACACAGCTGTGTGTATTCAGATGAGGGGCTGCTGTCTTGCTGCACTGGCTGGCACTTTTGTCATGGTGGTCCTTTGGTTTTACATCAAACAAAACTGGACGCTTTGCATATGGCTCCAGTAATTTCTGCTAGGGTGCCCCTGCATTTATCATCCCTTCTCACCCTTTCCTGCCTAATGTGGCTCTGATAGCACGCCTCAAAACACATGTCTGACGAAACACTGCTGCTCTGCTCGATACAGACAAACTGGCTTCTTCAGGCTACCACTATGGCTGACAGAGAGAGAGAGAGAGAGAGAGAGAGAGAGACTCCCACTGCACTCCGCCAGCTATGTAGAACCTTGAGATTGGAAAAAAATCCTTTAGAACTCACTACTACACTCAACTACTCAGACATTCAGAGGACAGGGGATGAATACAGTACTGGATGGGGATGTTCTGTCTTGAGTCTTGAAATGATTTTGTTTTCCACTGTGGTGAAAGAAGAAAACCAAGAAACAGCAGCATCTGGCTCATGTGTGAGGAGCAGTAGATAGTGGTATCAGAGAGAGAGAGAGAAAGAGAGAGAGATGAGAGAGAGAGAGGTGGAAGAGAGAGAGAGAGAGAGCGAGAGAGAGAGAGAGAGGTGGAAGAGAGAGAGAGAGAGAGCGAGAGAGAGAGAGCGAGAGAGAGAGAGAGCGTGAGAGAGAGAGGTGGAAGAGAGAGAGAGAGGTTGAAGAGAGAGAGAGAGAGGTGGAAGAGAGAGAGAGAGGTGGAAGAGAGAGAGAGAGGTTGAAGAGAGAGAGAGAGAGGTGGAAGAGAGAGAGAGAGGTGGAAGAGAGAGAAAGAGAGAGGTGGAAGAGAGAGAGAGGTAGAAGAGAGAGAGAGAGAGAGAGAGGTGGAAGAGAGCGAGAGAGAGAGGTGGAAGAGAGAGAGGTGGAAGAGAGAGAGAGATGGAAGAGAGAGAGAGAGATGGAAGAGAGAGAGAGAGGTAGAAGAGAGAGAGAGAGAGAGAGAGCGAAGTTGAAGAAAAGTATAATTTGGTAAAGGGTGTTTGAGTTTTCAGGAAAGCAGTGTTTGACAGAGCTAGGAGTCAGAGAGGGGGGGGGGGGCAGTGGTGAACTGTAGGCTAGGGAACATATTTGTGATTTCCTCAGTGGCACGCCACATGAGAGCTGGCCAGTTGGCACGGTGTGTTCAGACTGAGGCCTCGGCTGGTGCCAGTCCTGGAGACTGCCAGGCTCTGAGTCCTGGGCAGAAAAGAGCAGAGACCTCAACGTCACTATAGGTACAGGGGCTGAAGGGAGAGGGGGAAGATGAGGATAACAGGGTGAGTGAAGCCAGAGAAGACTTTGCCTAAGTTAGGTCCCAGAGAACTTGTCACCAGAGCAGAGAGAATGAGAGTTCTCTGAAAGCACCAGAGATAGACCCAAGTCCTGAAGCATACATTAACATGAATGCGTTCTCTTCGTGTGTCAAGTTAGGCATCGGTCTCTCCAACCGATCGGTGATGGAACATAGTCTCATAATAGCTCTCCAACTGCTGCCACCATCATCATCTAACTCCTAGCGTCTCATCCACCCACCGAGAGTTCACAGTGAATGAATGTCCACCAACTTCTTCTCCATAATGCACCCTCCTCAAACAACATCTGCTCACATCTGAGACTACCTACGTATGTATGGAGGCAGACAGGGACACAGAGAGGGAAGAGATACCATAGAAAATATATCCATATCTCACACAGAAAATATATCCATATCTCACACAGAAAATACACACTGATCCTATATAGATACAGTAGACAGGCACAAACACGTGTGTGTGTGTGTGTGTGTGTGTGTGTGTGTGTGTGTGTGTGTGTGTGTGTGTGTGTGTGTGTGTGCGTGTTTTTAAATCTACACATTCTGTACGTTCTGTTGAGAGATGATGGGGCGGTTGGTTGGCACCCACACATTTGCGTATTGGGAGACAGATACATTCTTACATAAGCCCTTATATAACGCAGCCCGTCTTGTCCAATAACCTCGCTCCTGTTGCACTGCGGGAGCAGGAAGGGGGGGGTTAAGCACCCCCAGTCCCCCCATTCTCACCCCTGGCAACAGAGGAAGATGAAAAGGAGAGCACAAGCAGACAGGCAGGCTGACAGAGACAGGTAGACAGGCAGGGCCCCCTCTGGCTCTCACTGGGCTGTGGGTCCATGAGTGTGAGGGTTCGCACAGGATAGCTGCTCCGTGATGTCTTATCCATGCTGTTTGAATGGGCTTTGCTGGTACTGGTAGCAAATGAAAGTCAGGGGTCTACATTTCATCTAACCTCATCTCCTCAAGTCCTTAAAGCCAAGTACAAGGGCTTGAGCGAGAGAGAGAGAGAGAGAGATATATACAGAGAGAGAGCGAGAGAGAGATGAACCAGGAGGAGATAAGAAAATGGACAGAGAGATAGGGTTAGTTTGACAGAGCAAAAGAGATGGAGGGAAAGAAAGATGAAGGGAGGAGGGACAGACAGAGGGTGAATGCTAGTATTCTGTCTGACATGAAGCCATCCTCACTGCAGCAATCCTCTCCCATTCAAAGGTCTTTAGCTGCTCTTTGATCTAACTAGAATTAATCCATACACTATGAAGGGGGCAACATGCTAGTGAGCGCAGAGCAGGAGAAATTAACCACAGGCCTCTTGATGTGCTTGATCAGAAATGTGTTTATTAACAGCAAAGGGGAGATATAATTAACCCAGAGACAGCTTGTTTTCTAGAGGTCTGCTAGCGTGTCAAACGGTTCATCCTGCAAGGCTCAAATCCCCCCTCCCTCTAGCCTCCCACAAGGCTCAAATCCCCCCTCCCTCTAGCCTCCCACAAGGCTCAAATCCCCCTCCCTCTAGCCTCCCACAAGACTCAAATCCCCCCTCCCTCTAGCCTCCCACAAGGCTCAAATCCCCCTCCCTCTAGCCTCCCACAAGGCTCAAATCCCCCCTCCCTCTAGCCTCCCACAAGGCTCAAATCCCCCTCCCTCTAGCCTCCCACAAGGCTCAAATCCCCCCTCCCTCTAGCCTCCCACAAGGCTCAAATCCCCCTCCCTCTAGCCTCCCACAAGGCTCAAATCCCCCCTCCCTCTAGCCTCCCACAAGGCTCAAATCCCCCCTCCCTCTAGCCTCCCACAAGGCTCAAATCCCCCCTCCCTCTAGCCTCCCACAAGGCTCACATTCCCCTCCCTCTAGCCTCCCACAAGGCTCAAATCCCCCTCCCTCTAGCCTCCCACAAGGCTCACATTCCCCCTCCCTCTAGCCTCCCACAAGGCTCACATTCCCCTCCCTCTAGCCTCCCACAAGGCTCAAAACCCCTCCCTCTAGCCTCCCACAAGGCTCAAATCCCCCTCCCTCTAGCCTCCCACAAGGCTCACATTCCCCTCCCTCTAGCCTCCCACAAGGCTCACATTCCCCTCCCTCTAGCCTCCCACAAGGCTCACATTCCCCCCTCCCTCTAGCCTCCCACAAGGCTCACATTCCCCTCCCTCTAGCCTCCCACAAGGCTCACATTCCCCCCTCCCCCTAGCCTCCTCCTAGCCTCCCCAGACCATTTTCTTCTCAATTAGGTGGATGAATGTATCTGTGTAGTATGCATGTATGTATGTATGTGTATGCGTGCCTTCGGAAAGTATTCAGTCCCCTTAACTTTTTGCACATTTTGTTATGTTACAGTCTTATTCTAAAACTGATTCAATATAGTTTTTTCCTCATCAATCTACACACAATACCCCAACATGACAAAGCAAAAAGATTTTTTTGCTAATTTATCAAAAAAATGAATTAAGAATTAAGAAAAACTGAAATATCACATTTATATAAGTATTCAGACCCTTTACTCAGTACTTTGTTGAAGCACCTTAAGCAGTGATTACAGCTCGAGTCTTCTTAGGTATGACACAACAAGTATTGGCACACCTGTATTTGGAGAGTTTCTCCCATTCTTCTCTGTAGATCCTCTCAAGCTCTGTCACGTTGGATGGGGGGTGTCGCTGCACATCTATTTTCAGGTCTCTCAAGAGATGTTCGATCGGGTTCAAGTCCAGACTCTGGCTGGGCTACTCAAGGACATTCAGAGACTTGTCCCGAAGCCACTCCTGTGTTGTCTTGGATGTGTGCTTAGAGTCGTTGTCCTGTTGGAAGGTGAACCTTCACCCCATTCTGAGGTCCTGAGCACTCTGGAGCAGGTTTTCATCAAGGATCTTCTCTGCACTTTGCTTAGTTAAACTTTGCCTGGATCCTGACTAGTCTTCCAGTCCCTGCCGCTGAAAAACATCTCCACAGCATGATGTTGCCACCACCATGCTGTACCGTAGGGATGGTGCCAGGTTTCCTCCAGACGCGACGCTTGGCATTCAGGCCAAATAGTTTAATCTTGGTTTCATCAGACCAGAGAATCTCGTTTCTCATGGTCTGAGAGTCTTTATGTGCCTTTTGGCAAACTCCAAGCGTGCTGTAAGGTGCCTTTTACTGAGCAGTGGATTCCTTCTGGCCACTCTACCATAAAGGCCTGTTTGGTAGTGTGCTACAGAGATGGTTGTCCTTCTGGAAGGTTCTTCCGTCTCCACAGAGGAACTCTAGAGCTCTGTCAGAGCGACCATCGAGTACTTGGTCACCTCCCTGACCAAGGCCCTTCTCCCCCGATTTCTCAGTTTGCAGGAATTTTTTGGTACCCTTCCCCAGATCTGTGTCTCAATACAATCATGTCTCGAATCTCTACGGACAATTCCATCGACCTCATGGCCTGGTTTTTGCTCTGACATGCACTGTCAACTGTGGGACCTCATATGGACAGGTGGTGTGCCTTTCCAAATCATGTCCAATCAATTGAATTTACCACATGTAAACCAATCAAGTTGTAGAAACATCTCAAGGATGATCAATGGAAACAGGATGCACCTGAGCTCAATTTCAAGTCTCATAGCAAAGGGTCTGAATACTCCGTTTTGGCTTTGTCATTATGGGGTATTGTGTGTTGATGGCTGAGGATGTTTTTTTATTTAATCCATTTTGGATTAAGGTTGTAACGGAACAAAATGTGGAAAAGGTCAAGGGGTCTGAATACTTTCCTGAAAGCACTGTATGTGTGTGTGTGCATGTGTTTGTGCCCATGTCCATGTGTGTTGTGTGTGCACGTGTCCACACATTAAAGTGCATTTGTGAAGTAAAATTGTGGGTTAGTACATTTACTGTATTGTGGTCCAGCAGCACCACAGGCCTATGAAAGCCACAAGGCTCCTACATTGGAAATGGAGGAAGAGAAACCTGACCATTGCTAGATCCCCGTAGGGAGCAGGAGGGGCTAAGGCTGTACTCCCCAGCCCATGTCAGTGCAGGTGGAGTGGGGCTGTCAGGGGATAGCTTGGGGGGCTGAGGGAGGGCTGCTTGGCCTGGGGGTCTTGGTGGGATGGCTGAGCCCCCCAGCACCATGGCTAGAGGGTGAGGGTTTGGGTGAGGGAGTTAAGACACTGTCACAGGACACAGACACACGTCACACGGTAGAGACCCAGGGGACAGGGAACAATGACACATTCAAATACACTCTCTCAAATGCTCACACACACACACGCACAGACACATACACGCATGCAACACCACACACACACACATCCTCTTCTTCCACTGAGATGAAATCCTATATATCTGTAGTATGGTTATATACAGGATCTAACTCACATAACAAGAGCACCACATGAGGAAGAGAGAGAGAGCGAGCGAGAGAGAGACAGAGGAGAGAGAGACAGATACAGAGAGAGCGAGAAAAAGAGTCAGAGAGAGAGATAGAGAGGGAAAAAGAGTCAGAGAGAGAGATAGAGAGAGAAAAAGAGTCAGAGAGAGAGATAGAGAGAGAAAAAGAGTCAGAGAGAGAGATAGAGAGAGAAAAAGAGTCAGAGAGAGAGCGAGAGAGAGAGAGAAAGAAAGTGAGAGAAAGAAAGAAAGAGCGATGAGAGAAAGACCACAGCAGAATCCTCGGCACACAGAGCCCAGGAGAGAATGGCTGTCATGGACAAAACACCACATGAATATTTAGCAGGCAAATTCAAATGACAAAATAAAAAATTATTACAAAAATAGCAGGTTACAGGAGAAAAAAAGAGAGATATTCCTGGAATTAGCAGTGGGACAAATGCCCACCCCACACCGCCCACAACCTTCTTCAAAAGAAAAGTAGAGAGATGCTTTAAATAATGTGGGTTCATGGAGAGTCTACCAGTAAATCCAACAGATCAAAGAACCACCATCACCACCAGGCTCCTGTACAAGCTGTCAGAGCAGAGAGAGACAGAGAGAGCTGTGTGACCCTAGCGCACCCAGCCTAGCACCTAGTTTAGCTATCTAAGCACTACAGAGAGAGAGAGAGAGAGAGAGAGAGAGCGACAGAGAGAGCTGTGACCCTAGCGCACCCAGCCTAGCACCTAGTTTAGCTATCTAAGCACTACAGAGAGAGAGAGAGAGAGAGACAGAGAGAGCTGTGTGACCCTAGTGCACCCAGCCTAGCACCTAGTTTAGCTATCAAAGCACTACAGAGAGAGAGAGAGAGAGAGACAGAGAGAGCTGTGTGACCCTAGCGCACCCAGCCTAGCACCTAGTTTAGCTATCAAAGCACTACAGAGAGAGAGAGAGAGAGAGAGAGAGAGAGAGAGAGAGAGAGAGCTGTGTGACCTTAGCGCACCCAGCCTAGCACCTAGTTTAGCTATCAAAGCACTACAGAGAGAGAGAGAAAGAGAGAGAGAGAGAGAGAGAGAGAGAGAGACAGAAAGACAGAGAGACAGAGAGAGCTGTGTGACCCTAGCGCACCCAGCCTAGCACCTAGTTTAGCTATCAAAGCACTACAGAGAGAGAGAGAGAGAGAACGAGAGACAGAGAGAGCTGTGTGACCTTAGCGCACCCAGCCTAGCACCTAGTTTAGCTATCAAAGCACTACAGAGAGAGAGAGAGAGAGAGAGAGAGAACGAGAGACAGAGAGAGCTGTGTGACCCTAGCGCACCCAGCCTAGCACCTAGTTTAGTTATCAAAGCACTACAGAGAGAGAGAAAGAGAGAGAGAGAGAGAGAGAGAGAGAGAGAGAGAGAGACAGAAAGACAGAGAGACAGAGAGAGCTGTGTGAGCCTAGCGCACCCAGCCTAGCACCTAGTTTAGCTATCTAAGCACTGCAGAGAGAGAGAGAGAGACATGTGAGCCTAGCGCACCTAGCCTAGCACTTAGCCTAGCACCTGTTACCTGAGCACTGCAGCCTAGTCTTAAGTAACACAGCAGACACAGAGCCTGCAGGCTGACAATTCTGAACACTGAGAGACCCAACACTGATTGATATATAGAACCTCAACACTACAGAAGTAGGCTAGACTTTATTATAGACTCAATAGGAGAGACAGCGCTTCAGTAGTGCACCCTGAGAAGCAATAGAGATCACAGAATAAGCTATTTTCCAGGAAGTTATAGTATATTCAACCCTCTCCCCTTCCCTTTCTCCTCACTCCACTCCTCTTCCACCTCTTCCCTCTGCAGCATGGTTTAATAGAGACCTTTTTCTTTCTCTCCCCCTCTCTCTGTGTTGATGTGCGGCGGAAAGGAAGAGGATTGTGCCCTAGAACAGGGATGAACTGGCTTGTTAACAGAAGCAGCACTTTACCAAAGCAACATTATTTATTTGTAATAATTCCACCACGTTTCACACTCTACCACACTGGCTGGCTGTCCCAGAGGTGGTTGGCTAGAGGGGCAATGCAGGAGAGACAAGACCAGAGGAGGAAAACAACCACTCACCAGCTCCACCAATGACAAGCCTCCGTAGCTGTGCGCCACGATAAAGACATTCCTGGCGGCGGCGTTGGACACAAAGTGATCCCACACGTACAGCAAGTGTTCCTCGGGGGAGCTGTTTTCCTGTAACACAAGGACTTCACGTTACAGCGCCAAAACAAACAGAAAATACACAGGAGAAACAGAGAGAGGAAGATTGAAGAAGGGGTGAGAAATCAGAGGCAGACAAAAATAGACAGATGGATTTAAAGACTGATTTAATGAAGTGATAATGCCAGAGAAGCAGGTGTTTGGAGGATATATTGGCACGGGTGTTGTTAGGCCCGAGACGAAGTCCTCCAAAGACCGGCTTCGAGGGCATTATCACTTTTACACAACGGTTTACCAACATCTGCAAATAATGATTGACATATTTTCACTAAAAACATTATTTTGATGAATTCATTCATACTATTTCATATAGTCACGACACAAATCTAGGGTTGTCAGAGACACGACCCAGTCATTCAGTCTTTTGTTCTGTATCTATTGATGCGACCCAGTCGTTCGTTCTAAATGTTTCATTGACTTTATGGCTGGCAACGTTGTTATCCGTTGCTTGCTAGCTAGCCAACTATGGCTAAATTACAGTAACGTCAAAAAGCGCAGCCAGAATAAGAGCAAAGTAGCTGCATTTGCTTAAGCTGTTTCCTAGTGACATTTATTTGGATACATCCATAACAATGAGCTAATGAGGCACGATTTCACCTGACATAGAATATGTGGTAACTCGTCAGGACACTGTTGTTCAGAGGAGCCAACAACACAGCTACAGTAACTCAATCACTTCAAACTGAAGCTGGAAAGACTGCAAATTAACTGCGTTTCATTTGACCTTTTTCAAATTAATTTTGTTAGTATATATCCATAAAAATGATGCCAGCTGATTTATGATTTTGACTAGCTGAGAAACGCTGCCTGCCTGTCTGTCTCGTCCCTACACGTTCATTACTATGGGACAGCTGGAGATCCAATTTCAATATTGAAACAGAGAGACAGACAGCAAGGTTTATACAAATCTCCGCTGTTGAAAACTAAATGTTAGTCTAAAAGAAATGTGAGATAATGTCTCAACACATTTTACAGTGTAGATCTACTTTTTAAATTGCTTGGCTGGGCTGATGAGACAGTGGATTGCGCAGGCAGATGGAACAGAGCAAATAGGCATTTTAACGTCATAGATTTAGCCGGTGGCAACTTGTCGAAAAGACACCGGCTGGAATGTACCTTTAACCAATCAGCATCTAGGATTTGACCCACCCGTTGTATAAAGAGAAACTAACTATGAGAGACATAAAGAGAGAAATGGAGAGTGAAACTAACAGAAATGGTTCTGTCACAGTAAGCATGAAGGCCTATATATTCCAGGGACAGTGAAAACATGAAACACTGCTGATAGCAGAGGGTGTTTTTTTACAAATACTGACTGCTCACTGGATCAATAGGTCTTACATATTGCAAATGTCCTACATGTAAAACTCAATAGGCTACGTGACGTAACGTTTAAATCTTAATTTGTACCTTGCTGCAGGATCAATGGAGAACCTGTATGGTGGCAAACACCCCGTAGGTAGGTGTATTTTAAACCAAACTAAATTCCAACACACACAAATCAGATGAGAATGAATACATCTGACCATAACGTCCACACGTGGGTTGTGTTTTAACGGAGCATCACTAAGTGCAATAGTTTGTGCCATGCACCATCTTCAGCAGGCAAATAAATACCCTTTCTGTCATTTGGTGAAACCACTCCAAAGACATTTGAGAGCAAAAACAGTCTGGTTAGCTGACAGAGGGAGTGAACAGTAACAAAGCTTCATGCACACTTAGCCTAACGGTCTGGGGTGGTTGTTTTACACTATGCTGTGACTGACGGATCTAGTGGCTTATCTGAGGCAATGGCTGTTTGTTTCATAAAGGTCAGGGGAAAATGCTGTGCTATTTCACTGAAGACACAGCTTACACCCACTCACACTCAAGCATTGAGTATTGAAAACAGACAAAATACTTTTCAATATAGTTGTTGATAGGCTGTTGTTATTGTGATGGAGCGATCACGTGTGTGTATGTGTGCGTGCGTGCGTGTGCATGTGTGTGGAGGTACAGTAAATAAACCTCTTGGCTTGTTTTTTTATTTTTTTAACTAAAATCCCCTACGCAAAAATGTATGGTGAAAAAACGATTGGAATCAATTCCGTTTTTACATTTGTTATATACACAGTACCATTCAAAAGTTTGGACACACCTACTAATTTATGGAAATGTCTTCTCTACACAGAACTATGAAGCTGGTTGAGAGAATTCCAAGAGTGTGCAAAGCTGTCATCAAGGCAAAGGGTGGCTACTTTGAAGAATCTCAAATATAAAATATATTTTGATTTGTTTAACATTTTTTGGTTACTACGTACATGATTCCACATGTATTATTTCATAGTTTTGATGTCTTCACTATTATTCTACAATTATAAAGAACCCCCCCTTGAATGAGTAGGTGTGTCCAAACCTTTGACTGGTACTGCATAAAACATTCTATTGGTTGCAAGAATTTTGTATAATAATTTAAATACAAAAACTCTATGTTTTGAATCTGGTGTCATTTTGTGTAACAGTTCATTAACCATGTACCATGGAATCAGTACATCGAAAATCTCTTCCCAACTACTTTGCAATCTATATGGCAAAATGTTTTGGTCCATAAATGAAAGTGGTATACTTTTTTTTTTGTTTAACCAATTTTGTTTTTTAATGCAGGGCGGACAGAGAAGTTCCTTACTTGCTCCCCCTTCCACTTTCCTTTTTGCAGTAATTCTGCAATTAGTTGGTTGTAATTTTGTGTAGAACAGACGTTTCCATATATTTTTGTTAGCTGCATGTGTGACATAACTCCACCAGTCCTATTTATGATATAATTTACAAATATTATACCGTTTATAATTTTGTTTCCCCCCCCAAAAAGTATGCTTTATCAAAAAGTACATTTGAGTTCAACCATAATATTTGTTGAAATATGTGTTCTGTCTTTTCTGGTGGATTAAACTGAAATTGCAACCAACTTTCCACGGCTTGTTTTAAAAATATTTTGGAATGATTTCATTTTCAGATATCCGAAAGTGAAAGGTTGTAATCTGAATAAAGGGAAAACGGCCATTCTTGAACATGGCGTTAGACATTCTTATTAATCTGCTAGATAAACCAGTTAGGATTTAAGTATAAACTCTTGGCTTGTTTATGTTTGCTGTTGTAATTATATAAGGAGGGAGGGTGGTTGTGTTCAGAGCCAGACTCTACGGAGAGTGATGCAACGGTGGGTAACACTGCGCCCTTCCCCACCCTGATCACCACGGGGGGAGGGGTGTGTGTGTGTTGGGGTGGGGGCAGAGTTGGCTGTCTGAAGGCCTGTGACAACAAGTCCTTTGAAGTCCTCCTCTCCTTCACTGAGTCACCATTCATCTACAAGGGCTCTGTTTCATAATCCCTCCCTCCCTCCTCTTCCTCAAACTACACCTCCTGTTCTCTCTCTCTCTTCACATGACCCTCCCTACGGAGGCTTGTTAGGTGGTCATCAGGACTTACACACATGACCTTCTTAATATCCCTCATATCTAAAACATATTTTATTTGTGTAATAGCCTATTCAGTGTCAATGAAGGAACAGAGTCGAGTTGAGTCAAATATAATAGACTTAAAAAAAATGTAATTGAGAAGTAGACATTGGTTTGAAGCTAAATCATTAAGAACATTTGCATGAGCACCGCGATGCCTACTCTACCAAGGATTTCCAGAACACAGCTTTGACCTACTACAGTAGCTATGTTGGTCTACTGTACTTCAAAAAATGTGTACACAGGTTGACTAGGATTCAAAACATCTCAAACAGCCTAATTCATACTCTTAGAGGAGGCTCTCCCACAACAATGTGATGTATACTGCATACAAGTTAAAGTATTGGATTCGTCACACACTACACTAATCCCATTACACTACCATTACAACACCCTCCTGCTGTGTTCCGGTCGAATTAGACCAATTTACAAGTTTTCTCTCTGAAAAAATGTTGTTAATTTAATCTGATTGTCATAAGGTTCCATGACATTGTCCACACAGGGCATCTGAACACACAAAATACATTTTGATGATTTTCATTACATTTTGGGTGTTTTATTTAACTTTTGTACACCTGTGGTGTTCCTGGTCAACAATGACCGGTCATTAGAAATTAATGGGTGAGACTACAATTAGTGTATAACATTGAGTTCAGGCACATGCCCATTCATCAGATGGACACGTCCTCTCCCAGACCCCCACATGCATGTGTGTTTGAGCGCGCACACACACACACACACACACACACACACACACACACACACACACACACACACACACACACACACACGCACACACGCACACGCACACGCACACACCTCACTCCCCTTCTTGGCATCCATGGCAACCCCCACAGGAACCTTTCCCCAATACAATCTTTCCCCCAAGGGAACCACACCTGTTGGCATTCTCACAAACAATTGCAACATCGTTTCAATAATATGTAGAACTTTTCTCGCAGCTCTGGTATATAAAGTTGTTTTAAGACCTTGCTCAAAATTCATTCTGTGGCAGCACAATGACCAAACGATATACTGTATGTGAGGCTCTTGATCATATCTTTGATCATGACACTGGTACAGTGAGGGAAAAAAGTATTTGATACCCTGCTGATTTTGTACGTTTGCCCACTGACAAAGAAATAATCAGTCTATAATTTTAATGGTAGGTTTATTTGAACAATGAGATATAAAAGACACCTGTCCACAGAAGCAATCAATCAATCAGATTCCAAACTCTCCACCATGGCCAAAACCAAAGAGCTCTCCAAGGATGCCAGGGACAAGATTGTAGACCTACACAAGGCT
Source organism: Salmo trutta (assembly GCF_901001165.1). NCBI lineage: Eukaryota > Metazoa > Chordata > Actinopteri > Salmoniformes > Salmonidae > Salmo > Salmo trutta. The sequence goes on along the minus strand of NC_042983.1, from coordinate 33,756,152 downwards.
GGAATGGGCTACAAGACCATCGCCAAGCAGCTTGGTGAGAAGGTGACAACAGTTGGTGCGATTATTCGCAAATGGAAGAAACACAAAAGAACTGTCAATCTCCCTCGGCCTGGGGCTCCATGCAAGATCTCACCTCGTGGAGTTGCAATGATCATGAGAATGGTGAGGAATCTGCCCAGAACTACACGGGAGGATCTTGTCAATGATCTCAAGGCAGCTGGGACCATAGTCACCAAGAAAACAATTGGTAACACACTGTGCCGTGAAAGACTGAAATCCTGCAGCGCCCGCAAGGTCCCCCTGCTCAATGAAGCACATTTACATGCCCGTTTGAAGTTTGCCAATGAACATCTGAATGATTCAGAGGACAACTGGGTGAAAGTGTTGTGGTCAGATGAGACCAAAATGGAGCTCTTTGGCATCAACTCAACTCGCTGTGTTTGGAGGAGGAGGAATGCTGCCTATGACCCCAAGAACACCATCCCCACCGTCAAACATGGAGGGGGAAACATTATGCTTTGGGGGTGTTTTTCTGCTAAGGGGACAGGACAACTTCACCGCATCAAAGGGACGATGGACAGGGCCATGTACCGTCCCTCAGCCAGGGCATTGAAAATGGGTCGTGGATGGGTATTACAGCATGACAATGACCCAAAACACACGGCCAAGGCAACAAAGGAGTGGCTCAAGAAGAAGCACATTAAGGTCCTGGAGTGGCCTAGCCAGTCTCCAGAGCTTAATCCCATAGAAAATCTGTGGAGGGAGCTGAATGTTCGAGTTGCCAAACGTCAGCCTCGAAACCTTAATGACTTGGAGAAGATCTGCAAAGAGGAGTGGGACAAAATCTCTCCTGAGATGTGTGCAAACCTGGTGGCCAACTACAAGAAACGTCTGACCTCTGTGATTGCCAACAAGGGTTTTGCCACCAAGTACTAAGTCATGTTTTGCAGAGGGGTCAAATACTTATTTCCCTCATTAAAATGCAAATCATTTTATACAATTTTTGACATGCGTTTTTCTGGAGTTTTTTGTTGTTATTCTGTCTCTCACTGTTCAAATATACCTACCATTAAAATGATAGACTGATAATTTCTTTGTCAGTGGGCAAACGTACAAAATCAGCAGGGGATCAAATACTTTTTTCTCTCACTGCAAGGAGGAAAAAGTCCTTGTTAAACTTTGACACAAAGTAGTCCGTGATAAATAGCATATGTTTCATCTGAGTATTTGTTTAGACAAAATAATCCATACATTATGCTTTTTTTACTCAAAAACGAGTTGTATGAGCTCAGGTCAATAGCAAATAGAAGTTCAAAACTTGTAATGTTCACAAGAACTTAAGTTGATAAAAAGATCTAACACAACATTAGGTGAGAATATATGTATTATTATGGATTTATAATCAGCTATAATGGGGCGGTCATTTTGGACCGGGAACACAGAATTAATAAGCATGAAACGAACACAACAGGAGGGTTAATTATATGAAAGCAAGCTTTGCTTTTATACTTTCTCAGCTACAGTTTGTGTTGTGTCCTGTCTGACAGTGAAATGTGGCTAGCTCTTACCATAGCTTGGACTATGGAGTAGGTAGCTAGCTAGCTATTGTTGCAAAAGCCCATTGCATGCACTGTAAGGGAGCAGAGTGACAATAAACCCATCATTTGGTGTTGTTTTTGATGTAGCTAGTTAACTAGTTATGTTTTGTGGACAAACATAGGATTGGCATTTGGATGTGACTAACTTTAGCTAGCATATGTGTCGAGGTCAGCTGTTGTTGTCTGGCTCTAGCTAGCTAGCTAGGTAACGGCTGAAATAATTTGTGCAAAAACATTCCATTAACCAAATATAGCTAGCTACCATTTTTTGCCTGGTTGTTATCTAACTGTTAGCTAACTTTTAGACGGCTGGTGTTAGCTAGCTGCTGGACAATCAATCTAACACTAGCCAGGTAATGTTAGCTAGCTAGTTAGCTAGCTAGTTAATCAAAATATATGTTTGCATTTATTGATTAACAAAAGGTGTAATGGGTCCGTACTTAAATGTTTTATTTTCACTGCATCAGGGATGTTGTACACAGACGTTTAGGCGTTGTAGCCTTTTTCAGTGTCTAGGTTAATTGATTAACCTCAGCCGAGCAACCAAGTTGTTCAACCCGTCTGAGCTTCGGCTGAAAAAGAAGTTAGCATTGTCAGAAATGCTACAAAAAGTTAGCACACCGTTGGTTCTTAATGGAAAGAAATGGGCAAGTGAAAACAAAATACACATTTAATAAAAACGGTTGCACCTGCAAACTGAGTTAAACCATCACATTTTAAGTCTAATGGTCATTATATGGATGTTAAATTCTTGTTTTACTCTGACGTCTAGAATACTCTGAAAATTCAATTGTTAATGACCCTGTTAAAAATCTGGTATGTGGTTCTCGCTAACGGCCGAAAGCCCCCACAGTAATTGAATAAACAGACAAGAGCATCAAGGTCTTTAAATGGCTAGGTGCTGTGTATGAAGAACTGCTCTGTGTGGCTCTAGCTAATGGCTGAAGTAATTTGTGTTTAAACCTTTCATAACCAAATACAGCTAGCTTCCTTTCTTTACCTCTCCGTTAGCTGTGTGTTCTGTGAGGTCCAGTTTCAGCACGCCACAGTATACAGTAGCTCATTTTTTTTTTTTTACGCTAGCATCGGATAGCACCAGCTTGATCGTCATGACAACCAGGTAGCGTCTTCCCCTTATCACCCAAGCACAGAATCTCGACACCTGGCCCCAAAGCCCACCCACCTCCTCTATTTGACTACCTGGCCCAATAGCACTTTGCATTATCTAAACAGCATTTGCATATTGAGGTAATTATTTCCCAGGGTTAATTAGCTCTTGTGAAGCGGGCCACCCTCAGAGACTAGCTTCCTGTTACACGCCTGCCAACTTAGTTCTTTCTTACTTTTCCTTTTTCCCCCTCATCCAATGTGTGTGTGCCAGGTCTGACATTCCCTACTGCTCACCTGTTGCCAGCATCTTCAAGTGATGACTGTCACTGGTGTTTTGAAGTGCATGTGTATGAGTGCGGATTGATTGTGGCACTGTTGACAGTAGCCAACAGTGAATAGCGTATAGACAGTTTGCCCTCTCTCTTGAATAGACAATATAAGGGTCCTCTCAGGCTTCCAGTGAGCTGTCCACACGGTTAACATATACCCAACACTCCAGGATTGAAAAATCTGTACATTTATGTTGCTTATCTTACTTTTGAGTGAATGATTCTTTGATTTGCATTAATTCATCGCCCTGTATTGATCAGCTAGACTGGACCTGTATCTCTATAGCAAGACTCTGGAGGAATAAAAAATAGATTAAAAAAGTGATGGAGTGAGTTGCAGAGGAGAGGGAGAGAGAAAGGGAGACAGAGTGTAGTGTTAAGTGATTATCTCAGATCTAGCTAGCTGGGCAGGTTGACAGCTCCTCTCTCTCTCTCTCTTTCTCTGCTGATGGCAGTAATCAGCGAGGAACACTTGGCTGATATAGCGTCTCTCTCTCTGCACTCAGACACACAGTCTCCCTTGTGTATAGTGTCACTCCAACCTAGTCCTCACTAACCAGTCAGAAAAGATCAGACAACTCGACCTGTATCCATCTAATTAATACAAACACAGTGGTGAAAGCTCCATATACTGTACAACAGTGAGAGGTACGTGGGACAGCAAGCAGGGAGGAACAGTAAGCAGTTGATTATGCATAATGGACAAGCCCACCTACAGATACAAGCGCAAACACAGGCACACACACACACAAGCGCACACATACTATATTATCTCTCAAGAGAATTCTCGTCGGTTTTTGTCACAGCCGTGTATATCCCCCCTCAAGCCGATACCACGACGGCCCTCAAGGAACTTCACTGGACTCTATGCAAACTGGAAACCATATAGCCTGAAGCTGCATTTATTGTAGCTGGGGATTTTAACAAAGCAAATTTGAGAACAAAGCTACCTAAATTCTATCAGCATATTGACTGTAGCACTCGTGCGGGCAATACACTGGATCACTGCTACTCTAACTTCGGCGATGCTTACCAGGCCCTCCCTCACCCTTCGGTTAGGACATCTACTTTGGGCATGACACAAGTAATTTTTCCAACAATTGTTTACAGACAGATTATTTCACTTATGATTGACTGTATCACGATTCCAGTGGATCAGAAGTTTACATACACAAAGTTGACTGTGCCTTTAAACAGCTTGGAAAATTCCAGAAAATGATGTCATGGCTTTAGAAGCTTCTGATAGACTAATTGACATAATTTGAGTCAATTGGAGGTGTACCTGTGGATGTATTTCAAGGCCTACCTTCAAACTCAGTGCCGCTTTGCTTGACATCATGGAAAAATCAAAAGAAATCAGCTAAGACCTCAGAAAAAAATTGCAGACCTCCACAAGTCTGGTTCATCCTTGGGAGCAATTTCCAAACGCCTGAAGGTACCACGCTCATCTGTACAAACAATAGCACACAAGTATAAACACCATGGGACAATGCAGCCATCATACCGCTCAGGAAGGAGACATGTTTGGTCTCCTAGAGATGAACGTACTTTGGTGCGAAAAGTGAAAATCAATCCCAGAACAGCAAAGGACCTTGTGAAGATGCTGGAGGAAACAGGTCCAAAACTATCTATATCCATAGTAAAATTAGTCCTATATCGACATAACCTGAAAGGCCGCTCAGCGCTCAGCAAGGAAGAAGCCACTGCTCCAAACCGCCATAAAACATCAGACTACGGTTTGCAACTGCACATGGAGACAAAGATCGTACTTTTTGGAGAAATGTCCTCTGGTCGGATGAAACAAATATAGAACTGTTTGGCCATAATTACCATCGTTATGTTTGGAGGAAAAAGGGGGAGGCTTGCAAGCCAAAGAACACCATCCCAACTGTGAAGCACGGGGGTGGCAGCATCATGTTATGGGGGTGCTTTGCTGCAGGAGGGACTGGTGCACTTCACAAAATAGATGGCATCATGAGGAACAAAAATTATGTGGATATATTGAAGCAACATCTCAAGACATCAGTGAGGAAGTTAAAGCTTGGTCGCAAATGGGTCTTCCAAATGGACAATGACCCAAGGCATACTTCCAAAGTTGTGGCAAAATGGCTTAAGGACAGCAAAGTCAAGGTATTGGAGTGGCCATCACAAAGCCCTGACCTCAATCCTATAGAAAATTTGTGGGCAGAACTGAAAAAGCATTTGCAAGCAAGGAGGCCTACAAACCTGACTCGGTTTCACCAGCTCTGTCAGGAGGAATGGGCCAAAATTCACCCAACTTATTGTGGGAAGCTTGTGGAAGGCTACCCAAAATGTTTGACCGAAGTTAAACAATTTAAAGGCAATGCTACCAAATACTAATTGAGTGTATGTAAACTTCAATCATTCTCTCTACTATTATTCTGACATTTCACATTTTTAAAACAAGGTGGTGATCCTAACTGGCCATAAACAGGGATTGTTACTAGGATTAAATGTCAGAAATTGTGAAAAACTGAGTTTAAATGTAATTGGCTAAGGTGTATGTAAACTTCCGACTTCAACTGTAAACACTTTGAAATAACACACATGGAATCATATAGTAACCAAAAAAGTGTTGAACAATGCCAAGAATGTGCAAAGCTGTCATCAAGGCAAAGGTTGGCTATTTGAAGAATCTCAAATATAAAATATATTTTGATTCCTTTAACACTTTTTTGGTTACTACATGATTCCATATGTGTTATTTCATAGTGTTGATATCTTCACTATTATTCTACAATGTAGAAAATAGTAAAAATAAAGAAAACCCCTTGAATGAGTAGGTGTTCTAAAACTTTTGACCGGTAGTGTATGTATATATTCTTATTCCATCCCTTTACTTAGATGTGTGTGTATTAAGTAGTTGTTGTGGAATTGTTAGATTACTTGTTAGATATTACTGCACTGTCGGAACTAGAAGCACAAGCATTCCGCTACACTCGCAATAACACAATAACATCTGTTCACCATGTGTATGTGACCAACAACATTTTATTTGATACGAAAGAGTCTGCTGACCAACGCCCTTGATAGGTCAGTATCAACCTTTGCCTTGTTTGCGAGTATGTTTGAAAGAGGAGCACACAACAGTACAAAGACAACCAGTGCTTTCAATTCCCCACCCATCCACCCCCTCCCATCATTGAGACCCACACACTCCCACAGTCCTCCAGAAACTCACCGTCTGTTTTCTTTCCCCACTTTCTTCTCTTTGTTTACAGGACATTTATGAGAAGCAGGGAGAGGAGAGAACCCAGCTATGGCCAGAATAACAGCACTAATGCCAAGACAAACACCCCAGCCCACCAACACAGGAAAGAATGAATCTAACAGTATCGACACACACTGACAAACAACCACTACGGGCTTCCCCTCCCTCCCTTCTCCTTCCCCTCCCTTTTAGGCGATATGGCCTAAAAATCATATCTCCATTTTTTTTAAACTTATGGGCGATTGACAATATATATTTAGATTTTTGTAAAAAAATACTTTTTCTCTAAATAATCTTTGTTGTATAATTAAAGGTCAATACACTGCATTTCAAACAGTCAGCACTAAGAATGGCATTGTTTTATCAAAATTGTTTAACCTGCTTATTTGTAGTAATCACTGTTCTGACTTTCCAGTCTGTCTATAAAAATGACCTTTTGGTTCCAAATTTAACCAGAACCATGCACAATGCACATTCACTCATAATGACACATTTCTTGTAGCAGGAATTGCAGAAAATTAAACACAGGTCTCATAAACCAGCTAGTCTTTATATTTCAAGTTTGACCAACTTGGAACTATTTGCTAGTTAACAAGGTAGAACAGTTGGTTTTATGCTTATTGCACATTTCTAAAACACAGATCCCGTTTTAGTAGTGTCTGCTCTGTGAGTTGAGACATAAAAAGGGTGTAGATAGAAAGATCATCTTCTCTATCACAGTAACATAATGGCTCCAGATGTTTCAGCATCAATATGAGCAATTCTGTTGGACCAAACCTTAAATGCAAATAGTGAGTTGAAACCGCGTGTCAGAGAGGAAGAAGCAATCTCTCATCTTTGTTGTTGTGAGTGGCAGGGGCTTGATGTGTGTGTGTCAATGGGAAGGTGCACACAGCACAGAAGGAGTGAAGGAGACAAGGGCAAAAAGACAACGGAAGAACGAGCGCTCAAAATAAAAATATTCTTGCAATACAGGCATGTGGAATATCGTGCTAAAACATAAATTATAATTAATCGGTCTCCTTCCCTCAATCAATCAAATAAAGGTATTTTTACATCAGTGGTTGTCACAAAGTGCATATACAGAAACCCAGCCTAAAACACCAACAAGCAAGCAATGCAGATGTTCTCTCGCTCCCTCCCAGGAATTAGAGAGAAAGCCGGAGACCTCAGGGAGGCTTGGAAAGCCCCTCTAAAGAGACTTCTAGTAGTGAGAGTAGGAGAACCATAACCCTCAGACAGTCAGAAGAACAGGTGCTCCAAACAACAGGTGTAGACTAAAAGTGAGCTGCTTACTTACGGGCCTTTGCCAACAACGCAAAGAGAATATATAGAACTAAAAGAAAATATAAACATAATAAATACATAATGAGTAACGATAACGGGGCTGTATACACTGGGTAGCAGTATCGAGTCGATGTGCAGGGTTACGAGGTAATTGAGGTAGATATGTACCAGTGGAGGCTTCTTAGAGGAGGAAGGGGAAGACCATAAAAATAGTGAAACATAAAAAAGTGATCCTTTTTAGATAAAACTAAACTAAATACATTCACGTCACCAAATCATTGATTAAAACACACTGTTTTGCAATGGAGGAATACATTAGCCTCAACAGCACTCTGTAGGGTAGCACCATGGTGTAGCCGGAGGACAGCTAGTTTCCGTCCTCCTGGGTACGTTGACTTTAATACAAAACCTATGAGGCTCATGGTTTTCACTCTCTTTCATAGATTTACACAGTAATGACACTACCTTTGGAAAATATTCAAACCCTTTAACTTTTCCCACATTTTGTTATGTTACAGCCTTATTCTAAAATGGATTAAATAAAATAAAGTTTCCAGGAATCTACACACAATACCCCATAAAGACAAAGCGAAAACTGTTGTTTAGACATTTTTGCAAATTTATAAAAAAATTAAATAAAAAATGTATTTTACATAAGTATTCGGACCCTTTGCTATGAGACTCGAAATTGAGCTCAGGTGCATCCTGTTTCCATTGATCATCCTTGAGATGTTTCATCAACTTGATGGGAGTCCACCTGTGGTAAATTATATTGATTGGAGTCCACCTTTGGTAAAATACATTGATTGGAGAACACCTGTGGAAAATTACATTGATTTGACATGATGGAAAGGCACACACCTGTCTATATAAGGTCTCACATTTGACAAACCAAGCCATGAAGTGAAGGAATTATCCGTAGAGCTCCGAGACAGGATTGTTTCGAGGCACAGATCTGGGAAGGGTACCAAAAAATGTGTGCAGCATTGAAGGTCCCCGAGAACACAGTGGCCTCCATCACTCTTATATGTAAGAAGTTTGAAACCACCAACACTCTTCCTAGAGCTGGCTGCCCGGCCAAACTGAGCAATTGGGAGAGAAGGGCATTTGAAGAACCCAATGGTCACTCTGACAGAGCTCTCGAGTCCCTCTGTGGAGATGGTTGCACTTCTGGAAGTTTCTCCCATCTCAAATGCTGGTGGCTGCATCATGCTGTGGGGATGTTTTTTAGTGGCAGGGACTGGGAGACTTGCCAGGATCCAGGTAAAGATGAACAGAGCAAAGTACAGAGAGATCCTTGATGAAATCCTGCTCCAGAGCGCTCAGGACCTCAGACTTGGCCAAAGGTTCACCTTCCAACAGGACAACAACCCTAAGCATACAGCCAAGACAACACAGGAGTGGCATCGGGACAAGTCTCTGAATGTCCTGGGCCACTCCCAGCCAGAGCCCGGAGTGACCCAGCCAGAGCCCGGACTTGAACCCGATCAAACATCTCTGGAGAGACCTGAAAATAGATGTGCAGCAACGCTCCCCATTAAACCTAACAGAGCTTGAGAGGATCTGCAGAGAAGAATAGGAGAAACTCCCCAAATAGTTAAAAAACGGTTATAGAAAAATAAAAAAGTGCTAAGCTTGCAGCTTCATACCCAAGAAGACTTGATACTGTAATCGCTGCCAAAGGTGCTTCAACAAAGTACTGAGCAAATGGTCTGAATACTTATGTAAATGTGATATTTCAGTAGGTTTTTTTTTTCTCCCAAATTTCTAAACACCGGTTTTTGCTTTGTCACTATGGGTATTGTATGTAGATTTTTTTCCCCCCTCATCAATTTAATCCATTTTAGAGGCTGTAACGTAACAAAATGTGGAAAAAATCAAAGGGTCTAAATACTTCCCGAATGCACTGTAAGACAACTTCCGGAGGACGTCCTCCAACCTATCAGAGCTCTTGCAGCATGAACTGACATGTTGTCCACCCAATCATATGATCAGAGAATGAACAGCTAGCTAGCACTGCAGTGCATAAAATGTGGTGAGTAGTTGACTCAGAGAGAGAAAGACAATAGTTGAACAGCTTTGAACAAATTCATTTCAAGGAGAAGCAAGAGAGAGACAGGAAAATAGCTAGCTATATTTTGTTGTATTTTTTTTCCCACTTTGACTTAGCTAGCGAATGCAGCAAGCTAGTTTAGCTTACTCAAACAGAGAGGGGTGCTATGTTGGCTATCCAACACTGGAACTCTTCCAAGTAAAGGTAAGCCTTTGGTTTTATTAATTTATTGCCACTGGGGGCCCGCTGGTGTAACTGTTAAACTGCTTGCTGACTGTGCACCATACTGCATGATTTAAGTGGGTTTACTAATGCGTTAGTTCTAGTAGCTATGTTGACTATGACGTTAGCTATGGTGACAACAATGTAGGCTGTGTCTGAGGTTATAATATGAAGGTTTGGAAAGCTCATGTCCACAAGCAAAGGGAAAAGGTGAGAGGAGGAGAGCGTGGAGATGCGAGAGGGAATTATACAATGAGCAAGTGATCATGCTGTTTGTATGTGGCTGCTATGAAAGTGAACTGTGTTTGCGTGTGATCAGGAATGTATTCATTCCACTGAATCTGTTGGGAAAAAAATCTTAAACTGAAGCAAACGGCACAAAACAAGGTAAACATACCTAAATTTGTCCAATATAAACTCTTGTCTGCAAGAGTGTGCACGGCGGTATTGAATGTGTCACTGTCTGTCTCTAGACCTGTGCACCTACATTGTAAACTTTCATTCATAGGCTAGGTTTTACCAAACATATGATGGGTATAGGGAAAATTGAAGTATCATGTAGTAGCCTAAACCTATCGATGTTAAAATGAGCTGTGTGAATGGAATATGAATAACAGCCATCCAGTATGCTGCAAAATAAATAAGGCCATGTCCATAAAATATATATACAGTTGAAGTCGGAAGTTTACATACACTTAGGTTGGAGTCATTAAAACTTGTTTTTCAACCACTCCACAAATTTCTTGTTAACAAACTATAGTTTTGAGAAGTCGGTTAGAACATCTACTTTGTGCATGACACAAGTAATTTTTCCAACAATTGTTTACAGACAGATTATTTCACTTACAATTCACTGTATCACAATTCCAGTGGATCAGAAGTTTACATACACAAAGTTGACTGTGCCCTTAAACAGCTTGGAAAATTCCAGAAAATGATGTCATGACTTTAGAAGCTTCTGATAGGCTAAATGGCATCATTTGAGTCAATTGGAGGTGTACCTGTGGATGTATTTCAAGGCCTACCTTCAAACTCAGTGCCTCTTTGCTTGACATCATGGAAAAATCAAAAGAAATCAGCCAAGACCTCAGAAAAAATATTGTAGACCTCCACAAGTCTGGTTCATCCTTGGGAGCAATTTCCAAACGCCTGAAGGTACCACGTTCATCTGTACAAACAATGGTTCGCAAGTATAAACACCATGGGACCACGTAGCCGTCATACCGATAAGGAAGGAGACGTGTTCTGTGTCCTAGAGATGAACGTACTTTGGTGCGAAAAGTGCAAATCAATCCCAGAACAGCAGCAAAGGACCTTGTGAAGATGCTGGAGGAAACAGATGCAAAAGTATATTTATAAACCGAGTCCTATATTGACATAACCTGAAAGGCCGCTCAGCAAGGAAGAAGCCACTGCTCCAAAACTGCCATAAAAAAACAGACTACAGTTTGCATCTGCACATGGGAACAAAGATCGTACTTTTTGGAGAAATGTCTTCTGGTCTGATGAATCAAAAATAGAACTGTAATGACCATCGTTATGTTTGGAGGAAAAAAGGGGGAGGCTTGCAAGCCGAAGAACACCATCCCAACCGTGAGGCATGGGAGTGGCAGCATCGTATTGTGGGGGTGCTTTGCTGCAGGAGGGACTGGTGCACTTCACAAAATAGATGGCATCATGAGGGAGGAAAATGATGTGGATATATTGAAGCAACGTCTCAAGACATCAGTCAGGAAGTTAAAGCTTGGTCACAAATGGGTCTTCCAAATGGACAATGACCCCAAGCATACTTCCAAAGTTGTGACAAAATGGCTTAAGGACAGGCATTGGAGTGGCCATCACAAAGCCATGACCTCAATCCTATAGAAAATATGTGGGCAGAACTGAAAAACTGTGTGCGAGCAAGGAGACCTACAAACCTGACTCAGTTACACGAGCTCTGTCAGGAGGAATGGGCCAAAATTCACCCAACTTATTGTGGGAAGCTTGTGGAAGGCTACCCGACACATTTGACCCAAGTTAAACAATTTAAAGGCAATGCTACCAAATACTAATTGAGTATATGTAAACTTCTGACCCACTGGGAATGTAATGAAATAAATAAATGCAGAAATAAATAATTCTTTCTACTATTATTCTGACATTTCACATTCTTAAAATAAAGTGGTGATCCTAACTGATCTAAAACAGGGAATATTTACTGGGATCAAATGTCAGGAATTGTGAAAAACTGTTTAAATGTATTTGGCTAAGGAGTATGTAAACTTCTAACTTAAACTGAACATATAGTTAGGAATAAAGTGACTAGGCAACTTGATAGATAAACAGTAATGTGATGAGTCAAAAGAGTTAGTGCAAAAAGGGCCAAAGCAAATAGTCTGGGAAACCATTTAACGATTTAGTAGTCTTATGGCTTGGGGGTAGAAGCTGTCAAGGGTCCTGTTGGTTCCAGACTTGGTGCATCAGCACTGCTTGCCATGCGGTAACAGAGAAAATAGTATATGACTTGCGTTGTGGAGTCTTTGACAATTTGTTGGGTCTTTCTCTGACACCGTCTGGTGTAAGGGTCTTAGATGGCAGGGAGCTCGGCCCCAGTGATGTACTGAGCCGTTCTCACTACCCTCTTTAGCAACTTGCGGTCGGATGCCAAACAGTTGCCATACCAAGTGGTGATGCAGCCAGTTAAGATGCTCTCAATGGTGCAGCTGTAGAACTTTTTCAGGATCTGAGGGCCCATGTCAAATCTTTTCAGCCTCCTGAGGGGGAAGAGGCATTCTTCATGACTGTGTTGATGTGTGTAGACCATGATAATTCCTTAGTGATGTGGACACCGAGGAACTTGAATCTCTCTACCTGCTCCACTACAGCCCTGTTGATGTGGATGGGGGCGTGCTCGGTCCTCCATTTCCTGTAGTCCACGATCAGCTCATTTGTCTTGCTGACGTTGGAGGAAGAGGTTGTTGTCCTGGCCTCTCTGACCGACTCCCTGGTGGCTGTCTCATCGTCATCGGTGATTAGGCCTACCACCGTTGTGTCATCTGCAAACTTAATGATGGTGTTGGAGTCGTGCACGGCCACGCAGTCGTGGGTGAACAGGGAGTACAGGAGGAGACTAACCATGCAACCCCGAGGGGCCCCCTTTTTGAGGGTCAGCTTGGAATATGTGTTGTCGCCTACCCTTACCACCTGGGGGCATCCTGTCAGGAAGTCCAGGATCCAGTTGCAGAGGGAGGTGTTTATCCCAGAGTCCTTAGCGTTGTGATGAGCTTGGAGGGCACTATAGTGTTGAACGTTGAGCTGTAGTCAATGAACAGCATTATCATGTAGGTGTTCCTTTTGTCCACGTGGGAAAGGGCAGTGTGGAGTGCAATAGAGATTGCGTCATCTGTGCATCTGTTTGGGCGGTATGCAAATTGGAGTGGGTCCAGAGTGTCTGGGATGATGGTGTTGATGTGAGCCATGACCAGCCTTTCAAAGCACTTCATGGCTACAGACATTGACTTGAGAAAAAGAGAGAGAGAGAAAGAGAGAGAGAGCGAGAGAGAGAGAAAGAGAGCGAGACAGAGAGTGGGGATGAGGTGTGTTTTATTTAAGGCTGACAAGTGACAGGTCTCCAGGTTACATGCAAACACACACACACACATCTCAGCTTGGCTCTGTCTCTCTGAAGACACACACTGAGTAAACACACCTGCAACCCGCTCATTTGAATATTGAATGTGTCACTTACAACGGCTAACTGGATTATCTTTAATTGGCCTAATGATGAAATATTAAACAAGCGGCGGGGACAGGTGATTACATGGTTTGGTATTAGAAATGGAGCTATTTGAATGTGGACCTTCACTCAAACGCCTGTTTGTCTTGGACGTGGACTCTTCTAGACTTCTCTTTCCTCTTTTTCCTTCATCTAACTTTCTCTTCCCTTCAGCCCTCTTTCCTCCCAGACACAACGGTCTGCAGGGTGAGGAGACGATATGGAGCGAATTAGTAGCAGAGATGGGAAAATAATGACTGTAGCATTGTGGGTAATTACCAGGTACTGCCTATGGAAAGTTAAGCTCAGAAAAAAAATGATGAGAGCAAGAGGCGGAGAGATAGAAGAGAGAGAGAGAGGGGGAAGAGAGAAGGGGGAGAGAGAGAGAGAGGGGAGAGAGAGGAGAGATACAGAGGGAGAGAGAGAGAGAGAGGGGGAAGAGAGAAGGGGGAGAGAGAGAGAGAGAGGGGAGAGAGAGGAGAGATACAGAGGGAGAGAGAGAGAGAGAGAGGAGAGATACAGAGGGAGAGAGAGAGAGAGGGAAGAGAGAAGGGGGAGAGAGAGAGAGAGGGGAGAGAGAGGAGAGATACAGAGGGAGAGAGAGAGGAAGAAAAAGTAAGGGATAATGTGTGTTAGACTGAGTGAGAGAAAGACATACAGACACGAAGAGAAGTGTGAGCGTACTCATATTCCATAAAGATGATGGCGTAGAGACAGTATAGCACCGGAAACTTGCTAGAGTCAAGGTAATCAGACAATATTTGCCGGGGTATTGTTTCAAATCAATAACTCATTAACAAAGTACAAAGGAAGTTACCCGGTTTGTCTCAGATTCTTAAGTGGAGAAATTAAAACTGCTCTTGGCTGCACATGGTCTAAAAGGTCATCTCTGTGACATCTCTGCTATAGCCTCTCGCTGGCACAGGGATTGTCAGATGAAATTACTTAAAGTCATTAATTGACAGCAGGTAAAGGAGTGTGGGTGGGCAGATAGGTCAGTGTTCGTTTGAGCTTGACCTGAGGCTGCCGTCGGGCTGGAGGGAGAGGGGCAAGGGGGCCAGGGGATGGATGTGTTTGATGGTTGACCTGAGGCTGCCGCCGGGCTGGAGGGAGAGGGGCAAGGGGGCCAGGGGATGGATGTGTTTGATGGTTGACCTGAGGCTGCCGCCGGGCTGGAGGGAGAGGGGCAAGGGGGCCAGGAGATGGATGTGTTTGATGGTTGACCTGACTGTAAAATTGGGAACAGTGATCTGAGCGGTGCTACAGTACAAGGCTCTGTCCCACCCACACACCCAGAGTTGAGAGGTTAGTGAAGTTGCTCCCAGAGCCCCTCCCTGTCCTTGGATAGGCTGAGCATAACATCCTGGCTCTAGCAGGGGTCAAAGGTCAAATAAGACATGTCTACATAATTGCCCCAGAGCAAAGTGAGAGGTGGAGGGGTGAAGGTGAGACTGAGGTATTTGGAACCAGGTGAATACAGTGAGGGAAAAAAAGTATTTGATCCCCTGCTGATTTTGTACGTTTGCCCACCGACAAAGAAATGATCAGTCTATCATTTTAATGGTAGGTTTATTTGAACAGTGAGAGACAGAACAACAAAAAAATCCAGAAAAACGCATGTCAAAAATGTTATAAATTGATTTGCATTTTAATGAGGGAAATAAGTATGTGACCCCTCTGCAAAACATGACTTAGTACTTGGTGGCAAAACCCTTGTTGGCAATCACAGAGGTCAGACTGTAATGGCTGTCGGGAGAGAGAGTAGACCAATGCGCGTTCAGTGTTCATCATTGACGTAATTTAATGGACGAAAGAACACTATAAAAAACAAGAAAACCGACAGCCAAACAGTACTGTCAGGTGCAATACAAAACAGAAACAATTACCCACAAAACCCCAACGGAAAAACAGGCACTTATGTGTGACTCCCAATCAGCAACAACACTCTACAGCTGTGCCTGATTGGAAGCCACACGGCCAAAATCAATGAAACAAACCAACATAGAAAAATGCACATAGAACGCCCACCCAATGTAACACCCTGGCCTAACCAAAATAAAGAACAAAAACCCCTCTCTATGGCCAGGGCGTTACACAGACGTTTCTTGTAGTTGGCCACCAGGTTTGCACACATCTCAGGAGGGATTTTGTCCCACTCCTCTTTGCAGATCTTCTCCAAGTCATTTAGGTTTTGAGGCTGACGTTTGGCAACTCGAACCTTCAGCTCCCTCCACAGATTTTCTATGGGATTAAGCTCTGGAGACTGGCTAGGCCATTCCAGGACCTTAATGTGCTTCTTCTTGAGCCACTCCTTTGTTGCCTTGGCCGTGTGTTTTGGGTCATTGTCATGCTGGAATACCCATCCACGACCCATTTTCAATGCCATGGCTGAGGGAAGGAGGTTCTCACCCAAGATTTGACGGTACATGGCCCCGTCCATCGTCCCTTTGATGCGGTGAAGTTGTCCTGTCCACTTAGCAGAAAAACACCCCCAAAGCAAAGCACAATGTTTCCACCTCCATGTTTGACGGTGGTGATGGTGTTCTTGGGGTCATAGGCAGCATTCCTCCTCCTCCAAACACTTTCAACCAGTTGTCCTCTGAATCATTCAGATGATCATTGGCAAACTTCAGAAGGGCATGTAAATGTGCTTTCTTGAGCAGGGGGACCTTGCGGGCACTGCAGGATTTCAGTCCTTCACGGCGTAGTGTGTTACCAATTGTTTTCTTGGTGACTATGGTCCCAGCTGCCTTGAGATCATTGACAAGATCCTCCCGTGTAGTTCTGGGCTGATTCCTCACCGTTCTCATGATCATTGCAACTCCACGAGGTGAAATTTTGCATGGAGCCCCAGGCCGAGGGAGATTGACAGTTCTTTTGTGCTTCTTCCATTTGCGAAAAATCGCACCAACTGTTGTCACCTTCTCACCAAGCTGCTTGGCGATGGTCTTGTAGCCCATTCCAGCCTTGTGTAGGTCCACAATCTTGTCCCTGACATCCTTGGAGAGCTCTTTGGTCTTGGCCATGGTGGAGAGTTTGGAATCTGATTGATTGATTGCTTCTGTGGACAGGTGTCTTTTATACAGGTAACAAGCTGAGATTAGGAGCACTCCCTTTTAGAGTGTGCTCCTAATCTCAGCTCGTTACCTGTATAAAAGACACCTGGGAGCCAGAAATCTTTCTGATTGAGAGGGGGTCAAATACTTACTTCCCTCAATAAAATGCAAATCTATTTATAACATTTTTGACATGCGTTTTTCTGGATTTTTGTTGTTATTCTGTCTCTCACTGTTCAAATAAACCTACCATTAAAATTATAGACTGATAATTTCTTTGTCAGTGGGCAGACGTACAAAATCAGCAGGGGATCAAATACTTTTTTCCCTCACTGTACATACAATATATGCCTTGTGTGCTTGTGATTTTACCAGTGCACACATGCAGCGTATGCGAGTGTGCCATGTCTGTGTTTGAAACAAGCATGGTGCCTGCCGGGGGCGGAGACTGAGTGTGAGTGTGTAGGAATCGTCAGGACAGGATGTACCAGGCAGACTTTGGGAAAAAGGACAGGACTGTGGCCCCTGAGGACTAGAGAAACATGAAACGATGGAGTAACCAGGCTGAAATAATGGACGGTGCACATGCACGCACAACACTCTTCAGACTCCGCATTCAAACTAGCAACCCTCTGGTTGCTGGCTCGCCACTAACTGTTGGGCTACCTATTAGAGAATGTATGTGTAGGTCTTCAGTGACCCCTCAGTGAAACCATTCAGAAAGCCCTCTAAATGTGACACTACACTCAATGCTTTGCACATTAGTGTACATACAAGGAATCATCCACTTCATCATAACAATGGAATACCATAAGTGGGCCTACACAAAAGCTATGTACGGTGCATACTGCGGCGTGACCTTAGCAGCCTATATGGAATTTGACAGATGTGTATAAGTGTATAATGACAGAAGATTATTATTTTGTTTTAA
This sequence comes from Salmo trutta, assembly GCF_901001165.1. Classification (NCBI taxonomy): domain Eukaryota; kingdom Metazoa; phylum Chordata; class Actinopteri; order Salmoniformes; family Salmonidae; genus Salmo; species Salmo trutta. Next base: position 33,738,577 of record NC_042983.1, on the reverse strand, counting down.
AACATGGTGAAACAGACTGCCATTGTTAGTGGAGAGTCATTGACACAACGAAGGCTAAAAGAGACAAGGGACTTTCCCTTCTCAGTCATGAGGATCTTCCACTTGAAGATGTGGTGCTCGAGAGAAGAAGAAAATAATCTGTGCAATAATCTTTCTTTCTCTCCATATCTCACTCTTTCTCTCCATATCTCACTCTTTCTTTCTCTCCATATCTCACTCTCCTCTCCATATCTCACTCTCTCTTTGTCTCCATATCTCACTCTTTCTTTCTTTCCATCTCACTCTTTCTTTCTCTCCACATCTCACTCTTTCTTTCTCTCCACATCTCACTCTTTCTTTCTCTCCATATCTCACTCTCTTTCTCTCCATCTCTTTCTCTATGAACGTTTAAAAAATGCAACAATACGAGACGCAAGAAAGTGCTGGCGGCGAAGAAGAAAAGCAAAAGGAAGCTTCTTAAGCCATGAATGTTGGTTATGTTCCTGCTATTCCTCCGCTTGGCTGTGAGAAAAAAGACAACTGGATAAGTGCTAAAATTCAGAGTAAAGCGGATAAAGATCTTTCTATATGGCAAAGTACTAAGAAGCCCCACCCCGTTGTCTCTCCTTCTCTCTGTTGTCCAGCCGACATCACTAAACATAGGCCAATGGACTCTGATCTCTAAGAGAGGATGGACTTGCCAAGGTTGAGAGGTTACACACTGTGAACCAGGGGCTAAAACGTAACAATCCTAAAAGCAGTTAAGGGCTTCTTAATGTGTGTAAGGAAGCGCATTAATTAACTCAACTCTATCTGGGCGCTGTGTGTGTATGACTGTGTGTGTGTGTGTGTAGGGCCTCAGTGTGTGCATGTGTGTTTGGGACTGTGTGCCGGTGGTCCTGCTCCTCTAACAGTGGGGGTTGAGAGGGGGGCAAGAGGGGGCAGACCAATCCCAAAAGAATAGATGAAAAATCCCCGCTAAAGAGGCTTGATTTGATCCCCCACCCAGCCTGACAGAGGGGTGAAGAAGAAAAACACCCGCACAATCGGGATGGGACGGACGGATAGGAGAAGTTTAGTCCCTGAGGATCTCCTTTAAGGACATAATTGGGGGCTGTTATCCTAATAAGCATGAGAGTCTGACATTCATTTCTACTGTCCTCCTGGATATAGTGACTCTGTGTCCATCTTATAAATGACTACTTCCCCTGATCACCCAGTCCTCTCTCCTTTCCATCTCCCCTGCATGTTGCTGCATACTACTCTCAATCAGTGTGTGTGTGTTGGAAGACACATTTCACTTGTGCAACTGACTAGGTATCTCCTTTCCATTTCTCTCTCTCTCTCTGTGTGTGTACGTCTATCTGTGTGTGTGTCTCTCTCTTCGTGTGTGTCGTTGTGTGAGTGACAGCTTACTCCAAGCAGGGGAGTGACAGAGGAGGTGCAGTGAAGAGATAAGTCCTGTGGAGAAGGGGTGGGGTTGATTGAGAAAGGGGGCCAAACAAACTAACATCCCGCTGACTTAAAGGTCACAGTTCAGAGGCCATAGGGCACTGTGCTGCATGGTCCCAAAGAGGACTGTCATCCTGGGGAATCCCTTCATCTCTTTATCTATCCACCACTCCTCCTCTCCCTCCCTCCATCCCTCCCAGTCTTTGTTTAGAGACATGGATTCATCTCTTTTATACTGATGCATTAATACACACAGAGAGTTACTGTTGCATGTACAGTACCAGTCAAAAGTGTGGACACACCTACTCATGCATGGGTTTTTCTTTATTTGTAATATTTACTACATTGTAGAATAATAGTGAAGACATAAAAAAAGTGTCAAACAAATCAAAATATATTTAGATTCTTCAAAGTAGCCACCCTTTGCCTTGATGACAGCTTTAAAAACTCATGGCATTCTCTCAACCAGCTTCACCTGGAATGCTTTTCCAACAGTCTTGAAGGAGTTCCCACATATGCTGAGCACTCGTTGGGTGCATCTCCTTCACTCTGCAGTCCAACTCATCCCAAACCATCTCAATTGGGTTGAGGTCGGGTGAGTGTTGAGGCCAGGTCATCTGATGCAGCAGTCCATCACTCTCCTTCTTGGTCAAATAGCCCTCACACAGCCTGGAGGTGTGTTGGGTCATTGTCCTGTAGAAAAACAAATGATAGTCCCACTAAGCGCAAACCAGATGTGATGGCGTATCGCTGCAGAATGCTGTGGTAGCCATGCTGGTTAAGTGTGCCTTTAATTCTAAGTAAATCACTGACAGTGTCACCAGCATAGCACCCCCACACAATAACACCTCCTCCTCCATGCGTCACGGTGGGAAACACACATGCGGAAATCATCCGTTCACCTACTCTGTGTCTCACAAAGACACGGCAGATGGAACCTAAAATCTCAAATTTGGACTCATCAGACCAAATGACAGATTTCCACTGGTCTAATGTCCATTGCTCGTGTTTCTTGGCCGAAGCAAGTCTCTTCTTATTATTGGTGTCCTTTAGTAGTGCTTTCTTTGCAGCAATTTGACCATGAAGGCCTGATTCACACTGTCTCCTCTGAACAGTTGATGTTGAGATGTGTCTGTTACTTGAACTCTGTGAAGCATTTATTTGGGCTGGAGATTTATGAGGCTGGTAACTCTAATGAAGTTATCCTCTGCAGCAGAGGTAACTCTGGGACTTCCTTTCCTGTGGCAGTCCTCATGATCATCATAGTGCTTGATGGTTTTTGCGACTGCACTTGAAGAAACGTTCAAAGTCCTTGAAATTGTTCGGATTGACTGAACTTCATGTCTTAAAGCAATGATCGACTGTTGTTTCTCTTTGAGCTGTTCTTGCCATAATATGGACAAGGTCTTTTACCAAATAGGCATATCTCATGTATACCAAAACAAAACAAAACAATGGGTTGGCTCAAACTCAATTAAGGAAATTCCAGAAGTGAAATTATAACAAGGCACACCTGTTAATTGAAATGTGTTCCAGGTGACTACCTCAAAAGCATTCCTCATGAAGCTGGTTGAGAGAATTCCAAGAGTGTGCAAAGCTGTCATCAAGGCAAAGGGTGGCTACTTTGAAGAATCTCAAATATAACATATATATTTCATTTGTTTAACACTTTTTTGGTTACTACATGATTCCATTTGTGTTATTTCATAGTTTTGATGTCTTCACTATTACTCTACAATGTAGAAAATTGTAAAAAAAACAACAACAAAAAACCCTGGAATGAGTAGGTGTGTCCATACTTTTGACTGGTACTGTATGTTGTCTGAATGTTACTCTGCTATAGATTTCAACATGTTGACATGGTCTTTAAGAATATACTGAACAAATATATCAATGCAACATGCAACAATTTCAAAGATTTTACTGAGTTACAGTTCATATAAGGATATCAGACAATTGAAATAAATTCATTAGGCCCTAATCTATGGATTTTCACATGGCAGGAATGCAGCCATGGGTGGGCATGGGAGGGCATAGGCCCACCCACTTGGGAGCCAGCCAAACCAATCAGAATGATTTCCCCCCCACAATAGGGCTGTATTACAGACAGAAATACTCCTCAGCATGGTTACACGTGGACTGTGGTTGTGATGCCGGTTGGACGTACTGCCAAATTCTCTAAAACAACGGAGGCAGCTTATGGTAGAGAAATGAATATTAAATTCTCTGGCAACAACTCTGGTGGACATTCCTACAGTCAGCACGCCAATTACACGCTCCCTCAAAACATGAGACATCTGTGGCATTGTGTTGTGTGACAAAACTGCACATTTTAGAATGGCCTTTTATTGTCCCCAGCATAAGGTGCACAAAATTTGAGCGAATCTTTTATGGGATCTTTTATTTCAGTTCATGAAACCAGCACTTTACCTGTCGTGTTTATATTTTTGTTCCGTGTATATAAAATAATAAAATAAATGCCATTTGGCAAACATTTTTTTTCCAAAGCGAATTAGTCATGCGTGCATACATTTTACGTAGGGTGGTCCCGGGAATCGAACCCACTTTACTGGTGTTGCAGAGCTACAAAGGACCAGTCAAAAAGTCTACAGACAATTGATTATGTGGAATATTGCAAAGCCCACCCCCTTTGCACACGGAGCAATCCCAGTCACCCCTAGACCTAACCCTTAGTCCAGAAACAACATTATATTCTATGATATTATGCAGAGCTGTAATGAGTCTCCCTTAACAGCAACCTTTCCCAAGTCCCAAGTATATCAGAAGAGAACACAGCATCAGAGTGGAGTGCTTGGAATACTTAAAACATCAACCAATCGTATACAATGACCTTGTACACAGCAAGATTATTATTTGAGTAAATCATGTTAAAGGTCGTTAATAAATAAAAAATATTTAGCCTCTATTTTATCAGGGAGTCATGCTGAGACCAAGGTCTATTTTACAGATGAAACCTGAATTACATAAATTACAGAAAATACACACATCAAAATATAAATACAAAATGCAAGCAGAAAGAACATGGTCATAAAAAACTAGCACATTGATCAGTAATAAGGTCCTCAGCGTTTGATTTGCCCTAGAGGCACCAAAACATCACATGGAACAACATTTTGAAGATTAACAAATAAGGTGCATAAAACTAAAAGCTGATTCACCTAACTCAGTGGAGACCAAAGGAATGTACCGAGTTAGCCATCTCTGACACCAGGTGTGGTAACTCGTATGTCTAAAGTTTAGTAAAGATGTTAGGTACTGCGGGACTTTTTGTAAAAGGGCTTTAGAAATGAAAACATAGCAATGTATCAACCTACGTGACATTTTTATTTATTTTTTATTTCACCTTTATTTAACCAGGTAGGCAAGTTGAGAACAAGTTCTCATTTACAATTGCGACCTGGCCAAGATAAAGCAAAGCAGTTCGACAACATACAACAACACAGAGTTACACATGGAGTAAACAACATACAGTCAATAATACAGTAGAAAAAAAAAAATACGACTATATACAATGTGAGCAAATGATGTGAGATAAGGGAGGTAAGAGCAAAAAAAATAAAATAAAAAATAAATAAATAAATAAATAAAATGCCATGGTGGCAAAAGAAATAAAGTATAGCAAGTAAAACAATGGAATGGTAGATTTGTAGTTTGAAGAAAGTTCAAAGTTCAAATATAAATAATATGGTGCAAAGGAGCAAAATAAATAAAATAAATAAATACAGTAGGGGAAGAGGTAGTAGTTTGGGCTAAATTATAGATGGGCTATGTACAGGTGCAGTGATCTGTGAGCTGCTCTGACAGCTGCTGCTTAAAGCTAGTGAGGGAGATAAGTGTTTCCAATTTCAGAGATTTTTGTAGTTCGTTCCAGTCGTTGGCAGCAGAAAACTGGAAGGAGAGACGACCAAAGGAGGAGTTGGCTTTAGGGGTGACCAGAGAGATATACCTGCTGGAGCGCGTGCTACAGGTGGGTGCTGCTATGGTGACCAGTGAGCGGAGATAAGGGGGGACTTTACCTAGCAGGGTCTTGTAGATGACCTGGAGCCAATGTGTTTGGCGACGATTATGAAGTGAAGGCCAGCCAACGAGAGCATACAGATCGCAGTGGTGGGTTGTATATGGGGCTTTGGTGACAAAACGGATGGCACTGTGATAGACTGCATCCAGCTTGTTGAGTAGGGTATTGGAGGCTATTTTGTAAATGACATCGCCGAAGTCGAGGATTGGTAGGATGGTCAGTTTTACGAGGGTATGTTTGGCAGCATGAGTGAAGGATGCTTTGTTGCGAAATAGGAAGCCAATTCTAGATTTCACTTTGGATTGGAGATGATTGATGTGAGTCTGGAAGGAGAGTTTACAGTCTAACCAGACACCTAGGTATTTGTAGTTGTCCACAAATTCTAAGTTAGAACCGTCCAGAGAAGTTATGCTGGATGGGCGGGCAGGTGCAGGCAGCGATCGGTTGAAGAGTATGCATTTAGTTTTACTTGTGTTTAGGAGCAGTTGGAGGCCACGGAAGGAGAGTTGAATGGCATTGAAGCTCGTCTGGAGGGTTGTTAACACAGTGTCCAAAGAAGGGCCAGAAGTATACAGAATGGTGTCGTCTGCGTAGAGGTGGATCAGAGATTCACCAGCAGCAAGAGCGACATCATTTATGTATACAGAGAAAAGAGTTGGCCCAAGAATTGAACCCTATGGTACCCCCATAGAGACTGCCAGAGGTCCAGACAGTAGGCCCTCCGATTTGACACACTGAACTCTGTCAGAGAAGTAGTTGGTGAACCAGGCAACGCAATTGTTTGAGAAACCAAGGCTACTAAGTCTGCCGATGAGGATGTGGTGATTAACAGAGTCAAAAGCTTTGGCCAGGTCAATGAATACGGCAGCACAGTATTGTTTCTTATCGATGGCGGTTACGATGTCATTTAGGACCTTGAGCGTGGCTGAGGTGCACCCATGACCAGCTCTGAAACCAGATTGCATAGCGGAGAGGGTGCGGTGGGATTCGAAATAGTCGGACATCAAAGAGGGCCAACCAACTTCCTGGTAGAGAATGCAGTGATGAGTACTAAAATTGTCACCCATAATAAAGCACATGATGAACTGCGTCTAACGGCTTTAATAAAGTGGCAACTGGGTTGATATTTGTTTTATTACATTTATTTTTTTTAATCTTTATTTAACTAGGCAAGTCAGTTAAGAACACATTCTTATTTACAATGACGGCCTAGGAACAGTGGGTTAACTGCCTTGTTCAGGGGCAGAATGACAGATTTTTACCTTGTCAGCTCAGGGATTGGATCCACCAACCTTTCGGTTACTGGCCCAACGCTCTAACCACTAGGCAACCTGCTGCCATAGATGATGTCGCCATAGTCTAGGACCAATAGGAATGTGACTGAATAATCTGTCATTCTCTGAAACATTAATAATAAAATGACCACAACATATATTGTTGCATATGGATTAGAGATGCAAATTCGTGTTTATTTTTGCTGCCGAATAACCGACCCTTATTAACCGGTCAACAAACGATAAACATTTTCCCAAATACTAAAATAATGTAACCAACAAGAAAATACTATGCATGCACACAAGGAATGGGCATTTTTCATTAAGAGCTTAATGAAAACATGCAACAATAATAGCAAGCCTACTGTTTTACAGTCAAAAGGCTATAGCCTATTATTGAACATTCGAAGCAGCTAATTAAACGTCATTTTCAAACATTTGCCAAAACGTAATTTGACTGGAAAAGCCAGTTGTAAACAGCAGATCTAATGTGAGCGGTTCCATACGTGACAGAGATAAACATCTCCGTTAGAAATGTAGAAAGAGGGGGATGCTAATAGCAACAACTAGGATGGGTTGTTAATATGACTAGGATTATGCCTTCGGCTTCTGGACAACGAAAGAGAGTTGATATGAAAACCAATATAACAGGAGAGAAATGCGGGTTAATGGCATGAGGGATTCTTTATGAAATAATTGAATCCACGTTTCTATGGTTGGAGTTTGGCTAGGCTACTTTGAAGCAAGGTAAGACATTCCTCATTATTTGAAGTAAAGTAAAACGAGCAGGTTTCAAACAATTATACTGCCTCAAGCTGACATTGTAAAGTGGTGGTGGCGCTGGTAGCCTGCCTACCATTGTAAAGTGGTGGTGACGCGCTGGTAGCCTGCCTACCATTGTAAAGTGCTGGTGAAGTGCTGGTAGCCTGCCTACCATTGTAAAGTGGTGGTGACGCGCTGGTAGCCTGCCTACCATTGTAAAGTGGTGGTGACGCGCTGGTAGCCTGTCTACCATTGTAAAGTGGTGGGTGATGCGCAGGTAGCCTGCCCTACCATTGTAAAGTGGTAGGGTTGTGCAGGTAGCCTGCCTACCATTGTAAAGTGGTCGTGACGCACTGGTAGCCTGCCTACCATTGTAAAGTGGTGGTGACGTGCTGGTAGCCTGCCTACCATTCTAAAGTGGTAGTGATGCGCAGGTAGCCTGCCCTACCATTGTAAAGTGGTGGTGACGCGCTGGTAGCCTGCCTACCATTGTAAAGTGGTGGTGACGCGCTGGTAGCCTGCCTACCATTGTAAAGTGGTGGGTGACGCGCTGGTAGCCTGCCTACCATTGTAAAGTGGTGGTGACGCACTGGTAGCCTGCCTACCATTGTAAAGTGGTGGGTGACGCTGGTAGCCTGCCTACCATTGTAAAGTGGTCGTGACGCACTGGTAGCCTGCCTACCATTGTAAAGTGGTGGGTGACACACTGGTAGCCTGCCTACCATTGTATAGTGGTGGTGACGCGCTGGTAGCCTGCCTACCATTGTATAGTGGTGGTGACGCGCTGGTAGCCTGCCTACCATTGTAAAGTGGTGGTGACGCGCTGGTAGCCTGCCTACCATTGTAAAGTGGTGGTGACGCGCTGGTAGCCTGCCTACCATTGTAAAGTGGTGGTGACGCACTGGTAGCCTGCCTACCATTGTAAAGTGGTGGTGACGCTGGTAGCCTGATTACCATTGTAAACTGTTGGTGATGCGCTGGTAGCCTGCCTACCATTGTAAACTGGTGGTGATGCGCTGGTCACCTGTCTACCATTGTAAAGTGGTGGTGACGCACTGGTAGCCTGTCTACCATTGTAAAGTGGTGGGTGACGCGCTGGTAGCCTGCCTACCATTGTAAACTGGTGGTGACGCGCTGGTCGCCTGTCTACCATTGTAAAGTGGTGGTGATGCGCTGGTAGCCTGCCTACCATTGTAAAGTGGTGGGTGACGCTGGTAGCCTGCCTACCATTGTAAAGTGGTGGGTGACGCGCTGGTAGCCTGCCTACCATTGTAAAGTGGTGGGTGACGCACTGGTAGCCTGCCTACCATTGTAAAGTGGTGGGTGACGCTGGTAGCCTGCCTACCATTGTAAAGTGGTGGGTGACGCGCTGGTAGCCTGCCTACCATTGTAAAGTGGTGGGTGACGCTGGTAGCCTGCCTACCGTTGTAAAGTGGTGGGTGACGCTGGTAGCCTGCCTACCATTGTAAAGTGGTGGGTGACGCGCTGGTAGCCTGCCTACCATTGTAAAGTGGTGGGTGACGCTGGTAGCCTGCCTACCGTTGTAAAGTGGTGGGTGACGCTGGTAGCCTGCCTACCATTGTAAAGTGGTGGGTGACGCTGGTAACATGTCTACCATTGTAAAGTGGTGGGTGACGCTGGTAGCCTGCCTACCATTGTAAAGTGGTGGGTGACGCTGGTAGCCTGCCTACCATTGTAAAGTGGTGGGTGACGCGCTGGTAGCCTGCCTACCATTGTAAAGTGGTGGGTGACGCTGGTAGCCTGCCTACCATTGTAAAGTGGTGGGTGACGCTGGTAGCCTGCCTACCATTGTAAAGTGGTGGTGACGTGCTGGTAGCCTGCCTACCATTGTAAAGTGGTGGGTGACGCGCTGGTAGCCTGCCTACCATTGTAAAGTGGTGGGTGACGCTGGTAGCCTGCCTACCATTGACTATAGCATATGCACTCGAATGGTGAATCGGAGACACACTTTAATTACAAGTTGAGATTGAGAAATACAAATAGCAGCTCTTTTTAATCATGGTCATCAAAACAGTTTTTAAGACGCAATTGTATTTAGAATTGTTATGTATTGAGCAATGACTGGGCTTATAAAAGCATGTTACAGTCAGTACCAGCTTTTTCAGGAGCTGCTCTCACATTGTCCGTCAGGTGATAGGCTCTGTAATTCCACTAAATTAAGCAAATTAACCTATAGACTGATTAGCATTACTGGTCAAATGTATTTTCGGTGGATAACTGATATGGATGGAGTACTTCCTACTGAGTTTTAAAATCATACATATAGAATTGGTACACACGCACTGAGCCAGTCACTGACGTCCGTGCGCCCTTGTCTCTGCGCATTTTCCCCAACCACCATGCATAATGCAGGCGCATGGAAAGCACCTACAGGCTAATGTCAAAGAATAATATTGCATGGCCCCCTGCAGAATTGGAAAACCTTGGGTAGGACTGCACTAACGATCTCACGCTGCTAGCATTACAAAGTGCAAAAAGGTTCAGCGAGCGGGAGGGAAGGAGAGAGAGAGAGTGAGGGAGAGTGAAAGCGTCTCCTAATTATGTGAAACCTATTCCAGTTGAAATATTTATAAAGATATTAATATGGACTCTTCATCTCTGCTGATATGATCACACAGCTCTACCTCTCAGCTGATATGACCACACCGCTCTATCTGCTGATATGATCACACAGCTCTATCTCTCAGCTGATATGATCACACAGCTCCATCTGCTGATATGATCACACAGCTCCATCTGCTGATATGATCACACAGCTCTATCTCTCAGCTGATATGATCACACAGCTCCATCTGCTGATATGATCACACAGCTCTATCTCTCTGCTGATATGATCACACAGCTCTATCTCTCTGCTGATATGATCACACAGCTCCATCTCTCTGCTGATATGCTCACACAGCTCTATCTCTCTGCTGATATGCTCACACAGCTATCTCTATCTGCTGATATGATCACACAGCTCTATCTCTCTGCTGATATGATCACACAGCTCTATCTCTCAGCTGATATGATCACACAGCTATCTCTCTGCTGATATGCTCACACAGCTCTCTCTCTCAGCTGATATGATCACACAGCTCTATCTCTCAGCTGATATGCTCACACATCTCTATCTCTGATGATATGCTCACACATCTCTATCTCTGATGATATGCTCACACATCTCTATCTCTGATGATATGCTCACACATCTCTATCTCTGATGCTTACACATCTCTATCTCTGCTGATATGCTCACACATCTCTATCTCTGATGATATGCTCACACATCTCTAATGATATGCTCACACATCTCTATCTCTGATGATCACCCATCTCTATCTCTGATGATATGCTCACACATCTCTATCTCTGATGATATGCTCACACATCTCTATCTCTGATGCTCACACATCTCTCTCTCTGATGATATGCTCACACATCTCTCTCTCTGATGATATGCTCACACATCTCTATCTCTGATGCTCACACATCTCTCTCTCTGATGATATGCTCACACATCTCTCTCTCTCTGATGATATGCTCACACATCTCTATCTCTGATGATATGCTCATACATCTCTATCTCTGATGCTCACACATCTCTATGTCTGATGATATGCTCACACATCTCTCTCTCTCTGATGATATGATCACACATCTCTATCTCTGATGATATGATGTGTGTGTGTGTGTGTGTGTGTGTGTGTGTGTACGTACCCACATGCAAATGTGTTGTTTTTCTGTTGTATTTCAATCAACATTCACATTACTTCAGTATGTTCACTGCAAAAAAGTCTAATGTCGGCCTGAGATACAGAGAGAGAAGAGATAGATAGATGATAGATAGTTAGTGATGATAAGGGGCTTTAAGCCATCTTTTATGACAGAGGGAGCTAATCGGCTACTGCTAATGAGCCCCTATTAGTGTGTGTAGAGATAGTGTCAGTAGAGACAGGCAGGGAGAAGAGGCAGTGCTGACAGCTCACACACCGCCCATCAGTCCCACCGAGACCACTAGGCCTGTCAGAGACGACAGTGACATCTCACACACACACACACGCACATACAAACGCTTGGACACGCACGTGCACATGTACATGTACACACACACCCACACACATTGGTGTGAGCGCTACCGCCATCAACTGTGATGAGACAAAGAGGCTAGTCCCCTATCACATTCTCAACACATTAAAACTCACAAATACCCCACACACTGTCCACTTCACTCTGCTCCACTGCGCCTGTTGGACATCGAGAGACAAGGTCTGTGTGGATGGACACGTGGTCAAAGACTTGACGATGACGTGACTTTCATCGACTTCTGTTAGGTTTGACAGAAGAGCTGGATGGAGGAACCTTTGTTTCTATTTTTCATCATGGCGGCCATATTTCTTTTGATCACTGCAATATTCCCTTCTTGTGTCTGAGTGTACGTCAAGGTGGCCGAGGTGTGTGTGCGGTTAAAAGATGGTCTATGGGCCATGATAAGAACGCTGGGTGTGCGTGTGTTTACAGAGCGTGTGTTCGGCAGATAATAATTCCATTGGTCAACCGTGTGAGGGGACAAAGCTGCTCTGACCAGAGAGAGAGAGGGAGGAAGAGAGAGCGAGAGAAGGAAGAGTGTGTCATGTGGTTAACACTCACACACTGAGAGCATACTGGAGCATGGCCAAACACTCCACAGCCTGACCACAGACAGCCTCTCTTTCTTTCCTTCTCTCACTCTCTCCACCCTCCCTCCCTCCCTCCCTCCCACCCTCCCACCCTCCCTCCCTCCCTCCCTCCCACCCTCCCTCCCTCCCGCCCTCCCACCCTCCCTCCCTCCACCCTCCCTCCCTCCCTCCCACCCTCCCACCCTCCCTCCCTCCACCCTCCCATCCCTCCCTCCCTCCTCCACCCTCCCTCCCTCCCTCCCTCCCCCCCTCCCACCTCCCTCCTCCCTCCCACCCTCCTCCCTCCCTCCCTCCCACCCTCCCTCCCTCCCTCCCTCCCCACCCCCTCCCTCCCTCCCTCCCTCCCACCCTCCCTCCCTCCCTCCCTCCCACCCTCCCACCTCCCTCCCTCCCTCCCTCCCTCCCTCCCACCCTCCCTCCCTCCCTCCCTCCCGCCCTCCCTCCCCACCCTCCCTCCCTCCCTCCCACCCTCCCTCCCTCCCTCCCTCCCATCCCTCCCTCCCTCCCACCCTCCCTCCTCCCTCCCTCCCCTCCCTCCTCCCACCCTCCCACCCTCCCTCCCTCCCTCCCTCCCTCCCTCCCACCCTCCCATCCCTCCCCTCCTCCCACCCTCCCCTCCCTCCTCACCTCCCCTCCCACCCTCCCTCCCTCCCACCCTCCCACCCTCCCTCCCTCCCACCCTCCCTCCCACCCTCCCTCCCTCCCTCCACCCTCCCACCCTCCCTCCCTCCACCCTCCCTCCCACCCTCCCTCCCTCCCTCCCTCCCTCCCTCCCTCCCTCCCTCCCTCCACCCTCCCCCTCCCATCCCTCCCACCCTCCCACCCTCCCACCCTCCCTCCCTCCCTCCCTCCCACCCTCCCACCCTCCCCCTCCCTCCCTCCCTCCCACCCTCCCTCCCTCCCTCCCTCCCACCCTCCCTCCCATCCCTCCCTCCCCCTCCCACTCCCTCCCCCCTCCCTCGCCTCCCTCCCTCCCACCCTCCCCCTCCCTCCCTCCCTCCCTCCCTCCCTCCCACCCTCCCACCCTCCCCCCTCCCTCCCTCCTCCTCCCTCCCTCCCTCCCACCCTCCCTCCCTCCTCCCCCTCCCACCCTCCCTCCCACCCTCCCTCCCTCCCTCCCTCCCTCCCTCCCTCCCACCCTCCCTCCCTCCCTCCCTCCCCTCCCTCCCACCCTCCTCCCACCCTCCCACCTCCCTCCCTCCCTCCTCCCTCCCTCCCACCCTCCCTCCCTCCCTCCCTCCCTCCCCCCTCCCTCCCTCCCTCCCACCCTCCTCCCTCCCCTCCCTCCCTCCCTCCCTCCCTCCCTCCCTACCTCCCTCCCTCCCGCCCTCCCTCCCACCCTCCCTCCCTCCCTCCTCCCCCCCCCTCCCTCCCTCCCTCCCGCCCTCCCTCCCCCTCCCTCCTCCCTCCCCTCCCTCCCTCCCCCTCCCTCCCTCCCTCCCAACCCCGCCCACAACCCTTTCTACACTTGCATCTATCTATCACTCTCTTCCTGACTGCCTCGATCCCAACTCTACCCATTAACCTCCCCGTTCGCAGCTTTTATGGCCCCTGTGTATGGCTTTCTTATTCCACCCCCCCCCCCTCCCCTCCTCCAACCATCTCTCCCCTCCTCCAACCCCCCCTCCCCTCCTCCAACCACCCCTCCCCTCCTCCAACCACCCCTCCCTCGCTCACCCGTATGGGGATCTGTTCGGTCTCTCCCTCCTTCTGCGGGTTGCGGTACTTCTCGTAGAAGTCCCTCTTCTTCTTGCTCTCCCGCTCGTCCTTGCGCTCTCTCTTCTCGGCGGGTTCGTCCGAGACCTCGGGGGAGGGCAGGGGGGTGGGCTTGGCCGGCCTCTCCACCTCCAGGTGGTTCTCATTGGGGTTGAGCACCATCACACCATAACCCTCCTGGAAGACAACACAACAACACACACGTTTGTTAGAGTCCACAGAATTTCCTCCAACTCACACTTGTAAATGTGTGTGTGTGTGTGTGTGCGCACCTGTATTTGTGTGTGATTAGAACTCAGTGACAGGGGTCTTAGCCAGTGAATAGCACTCAGTGAGTCCAAAGGCCATGTGTCTGTCACTTTTCAACTTTTAATCGATCCATCCATCACTTAACTCAAGAGTTAGGGCCGACACATACATGTGTGGTATTATTGAATTGGGATCAACTTCATATCCATTGTTTTAGCAACTTACTACCAAACACAAGTAGAATATGATGATGTACACAGCAACGAATGTTACGTAACGTTAAGATGTGAAATTAATAACAGAAACTAAACGTTAATGCATAGAAATAAACTGAAATTGTTAAAATATGCTGTAAAATGAAGATAGGGCAATAACAAGCAGGGAAAAAGTTCATGTGAATTGAAATAGGTAGAATCTATTGTGGTCTGGGGAAGTTTTCACAGGCCTAAGTGACTTCTTCAACTCTGAAGTCATTTTTAATTAAGTGTGTTTATTATCCAAGCACCCTGAAATGAAAGGAGGATACGGAGGGATTCCTGTTCCACTTTGGCTGCACTTCACACACTCTCCCTCTGTACACACACACACACACACACACATCTGTCCTGTCAAAAAGGCTTTTTAGAAGACGAGTGTAGGAGTTAGTGAGGAAATGTTTTTCTGATTCCTCCCAGAGTCGCCATCACGCACCCTGTCTACACACAGCAGCACGTCTCCTCCTCTTTAATACGTGTTAACACAATGTGTGTGTCCCTCCTCCTCTTTAATATGTGTTAACACAATGTGTGTGTCCCTCCTCTTTAATATGTGTTAACACAATGTGTGTGTCCCTCCTCCTCTTTAATATGTGTTAACACAATGTGTGTGTCCCTTCTCCTCTTTAATATGTGTTAACACAATGTGTGTGTCCCTTCTCCTCTTTAATATGTGTTAACACAATGTGTGTGTCCCTCCTCTTTAATATGTGTTAACACAATGTGTGTGTCCCTCCTCCTCTTTAATATGTGTTAACACAATGTGTGTGTCCCTCCTCTTTAATATGTGTTAACACAATGTGTGTGTCCCTCCTCCTCTTTAATATGTGTTAACACAATGTGTGTGTCCCTCCTCCTCTATAATATGTGTTAACACAACGTGTGTGTCCCTCCTCTTTAATATGTGTTAACACAATGTGTGTGTCCCTCCTCTTTAATACGTGTTAACACAATGTGTGTGTCCCTCCTCCTCTTTAATATGTGTTAACACAACGTGTGTGTCCCTCCTCCTCTTTAATATGTGTTAACACAATGTGTGTGTCCCTCCTCTATAATATGTGTTAACACAACGTGTGTGTCCCTCCTCCACCCATCGACGTCAACCTGCCCAGAGCACCTGGTGTGTGTTGACAACAGCAAAATGACAGTTTCACACGTTGCAAATGATTGGTATTCTCACACCCTGTCTACGACCGACTCATTTAGCCAGAGCCCCCTCCTCTCCCAGGCTTATTAGAAGCAAACTTTCAGATAGTCCAAAACAAATGAGACAAATCTGAACAAATTGCAGCAGTGCGAGTACTTTATAGAATATAGAAAAAATTATGGGCTTACTTTATTAGGATCTGTTTCTGTGTTTTAGGTCATAACTATTTAACTAAATCTTTGACTGAAACACTTAAACTCCTAGAAAAAGATTGTGAATGAAAAACTATAAATTAAAACTTAATTCTGTTTTTTTTAAATCATCTGAGACCTTTAAGGAAGATGTACATTAGAATTTGAAGTACAAATTAATTTAATCACAATATTAAGACCACAAAGAGAGGTTGGCCAATTAAACAAACCAGATTAAATGAAATATATTTGTTTTCCTTATTTCCTATAGAAATAATAAGCACATTACAAAACTAAAGGAACACATATCCCAGGTAAATCACAGCTGTTCATTATGACTCAAACATCACCTGTAAAAAAATACATCTAACGGACATTCCTATAAAATCCATTAGTCTACATATTATACTATAAATGTATATAAATCCTCAAACCACACATGTCGACGGCAACTCTTAATTAGGAACCCTTTATTAGAAAGCGGATGGGATTCTTTAGTTAGGAGTTCCTTAGGCTGTTGGCTCTGGAATTAGTGAGTTTTCTTCCTGTGCGTTAGAGCTGCACATACGGCCCGGCACGGCACCACCTGGGCTTGGAGCAGAGCTGGGAGGGAAGGAGCTGTCTTTTTCTCTCCTCTTTTGGGCATAATAGCTATCTGCACTGAGAGGGAGATGTGGTAAAGTAATGGGCCAGGTTCTATTAAAGAGGCTCAGCTACAGGCCCCAGCTACAGGCCCCAGCTACAGGCCCCAGCTACAGGCCCCAGCTACAGGTCCCGCTACAGGCCCCAGCTACAGGCCACAGCTACAGGCCTCAGCTACAGGCCCCAGCTACAGGCCCCAGCTACAGGCCCCAGCTACAGGCCCCAGCTACAGGCCTCAGCTACAGGCCCCAGCTACAGGCCCCAGCTACAGGCCTCAGCTACAGGCCACAGCTACAGGCCTCAGCTACAGGCCACAGCTACAGGCCTCAGCTACAGGCCCCAGCTACAGGCCCCAGCTACAGGCCCCAGCTACAGGCCCCAGCTACAGGCCTCAGCTACAGGCCCCAGCTACAGGCCTCAGCTACAGGCCACAGCTACAGGCCTCAGCTACAGGCCCCAGCTACAGGCCCCAGCTACAGGCCTCGCTACAGGCCCCAGCTACAGGCCCCAGCTACAGGCCCCAGCTACAGGCCTCACTACAGGCCCCAGCTACAGGCCCCAGCTACAAGCCCGGGGCTGTCTTTGTTGGCACAG